>NW_007577814.1:337540-356788 GCF_000690725.1 Stegastes partitus
GTGAGGATTAAGCGGTGTATAGATAATGGATGGATGTTATACTTGTAGTTGGGCTGCAAGGTGGCTCAAGGGTTAGCACCATTGCCTCGCAGCAAGAAGGTCGCCGGTTCGTGTCCCGGTTAGGACACCCGGGATCTTTCTGCATGGAGTTTGCATGTTCTCCCCGTGCAGCATGGATTCTCTATGGGTTCTACGGCTTCCTCCCACAGTCCAAAAACATGTTGAGGATGTGAGTGTGCTTGGTTGTCTGTCTCTAAGTGTAGCCCTGTGATAGACTGGTGACCTGTCCAGGGTGTCCCCTGTCTTCACCTTGAGTCAGCTGGGATAGACTCCAGCCCCTGGCGACCCGAGTGAGAACTAAGTGGTGTATAGATAATGGATGGATGGATACTTGTAATTTAATTGTGTTTTATCAATTGAAGCTATTGATTGATTTTCAGTGTGCCCAGCTTCAATCTGATTAGGTTTACAACAGTATTGAAAGAACTGTGTGCAACACAGTCATTCTAACACAGTGCACAAACTTTGGGGTCTCAGACATAATTGGACACTTGTTGGAGAGTTCAATGTCATTTCACTGTTGGTTCATCCTCAACAAAGGCCACACATGGGTCAGAGATGACGATGTGTGATACCTGTGTTGGTCCACAAACATATTCGTTTCACAATAAAGTTTCTAAAATTATGAAGTATTTTTTTCCTTTTTTTTTTTTTAATCAGTATGCGTCTGGATAATTGAGAGTTACCATTTATAGAGCCTACCCAGATTTCGAGCTTTTGTTTTATCGCTTAGCCAGTTCACAGAAACTAACAGCTAACAGAACGAAACAACAGTAATTTCCGAAGACAGGAAATACCCACTGAGACCAAAAGTCTGGCTCATGACGTTTTTATTTGTAAAAAATTATGCCTCGGCCTGACTTTCGATCCTCCAACTTTGGCACTGAACTATGTCTGTTTGTTTCAAACCAAAATGCTGTGGAAAATTACATTTAAAATTATGCTTAATTACATATTTTAACTATGTTTAATTACATATTTAACTATGTTTATTTAACTGCCTTGGTCAGTAGAACTCAAAACTATGACCTTCATGATGTGCGAGTGACATTCATGATGACTGAAATAGAGCTGCATGATATTGTGACGTTTATTTCACCACAAAAGCAACGAGGAGACGTTGAAGGACCATATAGGGTGACTGAGGGGTCGGGGTGCACACTCAGTGGGCACAAATGCTCTCAGCAGTGAGTCCCTTGTTCAGTTCCCAGCTGGTCAGACCACTATTGCATGTCTCTTCCCACATTCCTGTCTCCCTCTACTGTCAGTATCTAAAAGTGAAAAATGCTAAAAATAATCTTAAAACACATGCCAATACCGTGTTTTTATGTGACACATCATGAGTCAAATAAGCAGTCAGTGCCATGGCTGAGCATTTCCTCCCTGAAACTGCAGCGTACTGATGACAAAAACACAATTCAGACATGTTGGGTTTCATATGTAACAAACGGAAAGAACCGGTTCTGTTAAGTTGACGTGCTGGGGTTTTAAATGTCATTTCTTCTTCCTCAGAATTGTTTTTTGGTTTGGTCAAAAAACGAAAGCCGAATTAACGGCAAAAACGGTCCCAAAATAAAAAGTGGTAATGGGGAAGGGACAAGAAGTTTAAAAGAGTGGAACAAAAGTGGTGGGGAACCCGGGGGCCCGAACCGCAACAAAAAACAAAATGCAAAAGAAACAACCCGTTAAAATTAAGCCATTTAAAGGTATGAAGAGATTGTTGTCACACGGGAAAGAACTTCTAAATATGTAATTTTGAAACACAGTTATTACTTTTTAAGTGTTAAATCAATGACTGGAGAGAGACTTTCATAAAAAGTGTATAATGTGTAGCTGTTATTATGAATGAGAGACCTTTTGTACTCAGTTGGTCACAAGGTGGCAGTGGAGGCCTTCCTGCACCACCACCAGCAACCTCTAAAGCTGGAGATTGTCCTGTGCACCTGCTTCCCTTGAGTCAAATGTACAGTACACTGCGTGCAGGGAAAAAACGCAACTGGGCATTTTATAAGGTGTGAAGGTCAACTATGTGGTCCTGACCGTAATGTAAACGGTCCTGGAAAATCATGCTTACTAGGCCTTGATGACACAATTTTGACATTGACCAACAGCTTGGAAGGACGACATGCAGTCCACGGTGCATGTTTGTGCATGCACAGCGTGGGATCATGCATTAATAAGACAAAAAAAAAAGCCCTTCTGCTGCTGCATTCACTGTGACTGAAATATGCAGACATTCACTTTGCCCTTGGAATATATTTGTGAATGAGCCCAGGCAGCAGTGAAGCTCCATCTCTTGTCTCCTCCTCATTTGGATAAATGTCACGGATCACCTTACGGGCAAAATCAGTGTGTTTTTGTCATTCAAGAGGAGGTAAGACTGTCATTTTTGTTGCCTTGGAGACTACAAATCAATAGCACCGTGCAGTGTCTTTTTTGTCCGTTTCCCAATGAGCGGGCTCGGTGGCTGCTGTCGTCATCAGGGCTGAGGGGGGGCGGGGGGGGAGCGGAGGAGGCGGGCTCTGATTGGCTGCCGCCGTTAATGAGCTGCCATTGAGGATTTTTTGGCTCGTGCGGAGGGGAGGTGTGTCTCGGGCTGCAGGAGAGCACGCCTCTCGCATAAATACTCCACACAGCTGTGGCTCTGATCAGACGCACCAATTTGGAGAGCAGAGTTGTGCACGCAAGGTTCCTCGCAATCGCCACTTTCGTTTTGCTTCCTCCTCCGGTGAAAGCAAAGCAGATTAAAAAAAAGAAAGAAAGAAAGAAAGAAAGTAGAGGGAAGTCAGTGGCAGTGATTAAATCTCCAACCCTAAACCTCCCTCAGCAGAATTGCCAGCAGGTGTGAATTCATGTCTGTATTTTCACCGCAGATCTACTGGTGAGTACTCGCATCTTTTCACCTGTTCACATGTGTGAGTGAGTTGGAGTGTGTTCTTTGTTTGGTGCCCTGTTTCCAGTCGATTCTTAGAACTACCTAGATTAAATATTAAACATTGGATTTGTTGGACTGACAGGCAACAGAACAATGACATGCCTGGTTGTGGTTTGGTGTGCTTGGTGATTTCCCTCAGAATCTGCTACCCCCTTTTTTTTTTTTTTTTGGTTGCTACACCCACTCTTGTTTCCTTTGAGATTTTCTGTGGGGTGTTGTCCCTGAAATTTGGAAATGTCACAATGCAGATGGGTTGGAAAAAAGAAGAAAATTTCTAGGTCTCTCTCCCCCCCCCTTTTTTTTTTTTTTTTTAAACCCATAAAGGTCTTTGGCAGGTAGTGCTGCTGCCTGTTCACAAAGGTCACAGTGGTCACACGGTGTCGTTCTGTTCTATTCAAAGATAAATGTGCTCGAATCCCCTTTTAATACTTTGTTTGTTTTAACCTCTTGACACGTAGCTGTGTTTGAATCGAGGAAGAAACTTGCTTTCATCTTTTGATCTGTAGTGCTGCAGGTGCAGTGCTTGTAGAGAAGGATGTAGGCACGTTATCTGCTGCTAATATCTGCTGTCAGTGACATTTTTCTTTCACAGTTGACTCCTTAATCCACTCCTTGATACAGGAATACGGGAGTGCATCGTTGTTTGTTTGAGCATTTCTGCTCTCTTATCTGCCGAACGCTTTCCTTTCTGTTGAGAGGATGTGCACGGTGCTTTGAAATGTTGTTTTGCGAGCTCCGTTCAAACCTCTGTAGGCTTCTGTCTTTCTCTACCAGGAAGTTCAGAGTCGACCTCTTTACTGTAACCACACTTTGCTTTCTTGCCTGTGCTTGCTTACAGTTGGTTTTTTGTTTCTGTCTTCGCTTATGTGTGAAATCTGAGAGCAACACTTTTAGAATAATCTTTACTTAACAGAGGGCTTCGCAAAAAGCTGCAAAATGCTTCACAGAGCCTAAAATCATCAGAATTTAAAAGACAAACTTTTCCTTAAGTTTATTTCAGAAACAGGGTTGGAATGTTTTTCTGCATGCTTCTTCCATCTCTACGTGAACAGGAAGACATTTTTCTCATGACACTTACTGGATCTCAATCACTGGATGTAGTGGCACATATAAGAGAACTTGGTGCAGTTTTCTAGACATGAAGCTTTCACTTCCACACACCGCTGAGGTAACTGATCCCTGATGTGTTTTCAGTAGCAGAGTCAACCCACAGGAATCTGGATACAACCCATTCATTCCTGCTCGCTCCTGGGGGTCTTACTCAGTCCTCCCACCACCCACATACCTGCAGAGCTGGTGGAAAGCATAGCGCTGGCATGGAACGTCAGCAGCTTTACCCTGTCGCCACACAGGCTGAGATTTATGATCGTAGTAGTAAGAACTTAGGGGGGTGGCACAGAGGGGGGAAACAATGTTGATAACGTAAGATTCAAGTTCCCCTCTTGTGCAGTGGGATTGTTGCAGAGAACACTTGGGCTCCTGTCAGCAAAAACAACCTCACAGACGAGAAAGGAGCTGGCAGGGTGTTTTTATAGTTCTGAGACGGATGCTTGAAAACAGTGGGTACATTTTAAAAGAATGATTTCACTGTCTTAAGTGAGGCTGGTGGGTCAAATGGCTTCAAGAGACCGTAACAAGTGTCTCATGTTAATGTGTGACTGCTGCATACTGTTACATGGGGGGTCAGAGTTGGATGATTAGGTGCAGTCAGTGTTTAAAAAAAGCAAAACTCAAAGAGACTGCGAAACACAAATGGTCTACTGCTCCAATGAATGCATGTAGACAAATGCATGGAGTTGCTGCATTTGTCTACTTTTCAAGTCTGAACCAGAAAGTATCGCATGTTGCTGGGTTGTGATTCTGGGATGATTGCAAAACAACAATTTAAAAAAAAAAAAAAAAAAAAAAAAAAGACGTCACAGATTCACTGATTGGTTACACAATTGTAGCTGGTAAAATCAATGCAGATCAAATTGCCAATTAAATGTCGGAGATGGTGCATCCAAATCAGATTTTTATCTGACCAGCAGAACAATTTGAGATAGTAATTTATCTTATGAATGGACAGAAATGTATCTGCAACGTTCTGCTCATTTAAACTTAAACTTGTTTTGGACTCAGGATGGTACCGTCCATCCATCTGTGCCCGAGCTGGCTGTGGCATAAAGAAGCTGGTATGTTGACTGAGTCAAGAGGTAAAGAGATTTACTACCACCTGCCCCAACAGCTTCAACTATTCAGTCAGTTTATGTTAAAATGTGAGTTTTGCCTGTAGAGTTCAGCAGTCTGTCCATTTTAAGTGTTTCTCCATTATGATGCAGCTGCATCATAGGACCATCACTTTCACATAGCTGAACGTCTGTGCACCAAAAGCTGTAGGTAACTAGTTGTGGTCCATGCTAAACTTGTGTCAGATTTACAGCCTGGAGAACTATTAACGTGTTCTAGTTCTGTTCTAGGCATTCTAGCCCGACACTTGAAGCACTCATAGCTGTGACTGTGGTCGCTGCATGTTTGTTTCCTCCCAGGTCGACTTGTTGCTCATGCACCCCCACTTCCTCCTCATTGTGCCCCCTTTATGTTTTATTAGGCCGATGTTCTGTTATTCTTAGCCGAGCAGGATGTTTATACGATCCAAGAACAGAAATATGACTGGCAAGGCCTGAGTGTTTATCTTTCTTTCCCTTCACTCCTTCCCTTCACTGTTCATCCCTCTGTCTCCTCCTCTGCTGCTTTCCTGCATGCCTGCCTCACCCTCCTCACCCTCCTCACCCTCCTCTGCACCCCACTCAAGGATGATATAAGTTCGAGAACAGCCCCAGCTGACATTTTTTCCATGTTAAACCTTCCGTATCCTTCAAGCCTCCTTTTTTCTTTTGTTTTATTTCTGGATATCCGGCTATTGTTTCGGCCAAGTATGGCGTGCCGTTTGCCTCGCACAGTAAAGGTTACTCACAGTAATTCAGTCAAAAGTCATTTTTAACATTTTCAGAGTCACCGTGCACCCTATTGTGAGGTCACTATTGCCTTATGAAAGCAACAAGAGGTGTGTGTGCGTATGTGCGCGCGCTTGTGTGTATAAATTTAGGGATGGAAAAACTGATAAATTGCTCCAGGGGTTAATGATCTCCTGGAATTGAATGACTCACGTCACATGATTCAGTTCTTCTCAGAATGAATTTATGTTAATTCTGCTTCTTAGTTTAGACCACACGAAGGCTGCAGTATATGGGCATCTAAACAAAACTATACAAATCAAAACTTCACTGCCTCAACAAGTGCTGGTGCACAATGTGGAGGCACTGAAATGAGGCCTAGAAATTCTGGGGGAGGAATCGCTGAATTCACAGCAATGAGTGATCCTGCATGTGATACTTCGTCTTTGAAAACTTCACTGTTATCCACTCGTTTATCAATGTATTGGTTTTTATCATCTTGTGTCATTTTACTCGTACGCCAGACTAAAGCATTCGTCAACAATAAAACTCTTTTGCTGTTTAAACCTGAAGCTGGAGCTTTGCAAAGAGTACTCTTCTGGATGACTCATACGTGGAGACATGAAGGCAGAACTGTGCTTTGCTTAGAAATCCCACAGAATATGTTTCATGTCATAATTGCAGATGAAGTGAAAGTGATGTAGTTTTGCCACAGTTTATTTTTTTACAGGGACTACTGTTTGTGTAACTTATCAAACATTAAAATGATTTAGTATTTGTTATCCAACAGACGTGGAGTTTTGATAGAGAAAGCTGTAGCACATGGTAGAATTAAGTCAGTGGAGAGCATGTTTTATGTAATCGTCCCTTATTTTAAACCCACGTTTTAATCACTACAATGATATATATATATATATATTTATTTTTATTTTTTTTTACCATTCTACTGTATCTAAAAATAAACATTTAAAATTCAAAGTAGGTCAAGCGAAGCCCTCACATCTCTTCCCCCCCAAAAAAGAAAACAAGTCCATTGAATCAGATAATGTGAGGATGTGAGTGAGCTTGTCGTGTTCTGTTTTCTTTGTCCTATATAGCCAGTGACCACACAAACCACAAGCCCGTGGCCACTGACCACTGGGCACCAGGCTTTAAATAGAGAGCGTGAGAAGGCCGCTCAGCATCTTGTCTCAAGGCAGCGTCTGTCAGTCCTGGGACGTGCTTCCAGTATTTTTTTTTTTAAGGCTTTACTACAACAATGCTGAATAGAGAATGCACTGAGGAGAGATAAACAACCTCTTGTTACTTTTATCTAAAATGGAAAGTTTGGCCAAGCTTTGATGGAACTGAGTGCATGAAGTTCCTCCCCAGTCAAATACCACAACACGCCCCCAGCAAACTCTCACAATGACTATTCTCTGGTTGCTAGTGCAAGAGCACATCATCCTGTATTTAGAAACGGCCACCTTATGCAAGCCACATCATGAGCTGTGCAGCTTTGCAGTGCATTAACACAGCCGAGCACCGACTGGATGTTTGGTGTGTTGTAGCCAAGAGCAGTATAAACAAAACTGTCATATGCAGCGAGGTAAATCAGCCGTGGCCTTCAGACTTTGGCAGCTTAGAGATGAATTGATAGCTGTGGTAATTTTTGGTTTTCTTCTTTTGGTACATGCCATTACGGATAGTTTTTACTTATCGTGACCTTTCATCCGTTTGTCCTCGCTGTATACAACCTGTCCCATAATATGTTTGATACGAGACAAACTAGAATCCTACTTATATGAAGCCCTTTCAGTGTATCAGGATGTCAGGCTAATACACCCAGATTTTTTTCTGCTAAACTTATTTGTTGACCCCATAAGCCATCATCACTGCATCTAATCAGGCTTCTGTTTCTCTTTCAACCCTGCAGCCCAGTGTTTGTACCCAGCCGAGATATGACTGAGGTGATGATCAGCAGCACCCCCATGGAGGACATGAGGCTCAGCCCCAGCAAGGACAGACTCTCCTTCCAGGTAGGACACACAGGCATGACAGTGGGTGTTTCTCAAAGTCAAAGACGCCTCCTCAGTCCTTCAGAGATTAGACAAGACTCCTTAGAGCAGTCTAGTGAGTGTGCATCATTATCAAGGTGGGTGTTTTGAGAACCTAGAGACTACTCACAGGTATCCTTGAAAACTCTTTGGGCGTAAGATTAGATCCTCGGTTGGAGGCTCCTCGACACTGGATGACGTCATAGAAACATGCCACTGCAGGTTGGGAACAGCTGCATTTTGTATGTGGTGGTGAAGAAGGCTCTATAATAGTTGTATATAAATTTATTTTAAATGTGCCAGACCACTGGGTCCCGAGCTTAATAGTTTTCATATAAAAAGACAATCATTTTAGAGCACTTCGACCTTGTTTATCCCCATGAGCCAACAAAAATGTTTTGCAGTTGAACAGCATGAAGATGATTTACAGATCTAACTTAAGTGCCAACTTACAGTTTTAATAGCTAAACAATGACAATACAATGCTAAGAAAACATTACAACAAAATTCCACATCCTTCTCTTTCTACCTCTAATGTGTTGAGAAAAGGCAGATTATACTTGTGACAGCTTTAGACACACTGAGGAAACGCATGTGGTGGAAACTGTCATTTACTTTGGTTGGTCACAAACTGAAACCGTGCAGATTCAGAGAGATGACAGAAGCAGCCATCAGGTGGATTTGACAAGTTGTTGCCAGGGGCTTTGTTTTACTGTCAGCTCAACAGGGCCGTCTTGGAAACCAAATTCACAGCCGCGTGCTTGGTTTTTTGTTGTCGTTTTTTTTCACAGTTGTACCTTGGTGGGGAAAAAAATTACAGGAGCTCCTGTTAAAACTTAAACCGTCTTATTGATTAAAAAAAAAAAAAAAAATTAATTAACCCTCTGAAACCCAAGCAGGTTTCTGGTCCTTTGTACTCATGGCTAGAATAGGAAGAACTCAACAATGTCTTCTGACACAGTCTGTCAGTTATAATGCCATAAACCCTAAGAAAGTAAAGTTTATTTTCTTTGATTACCCATTTTACAAAAATGGGGGGAAGAAAACAGGGCAATCAACATATACAGCATTTTTTCCAACCACACACAGATCCAACAAAGACAAAAAAAAAAGAAGACTCAACAAACAAAAGAAAGCTAAATAAATACATATAGTTAGCATACACACCTCCAAACAACCTTGGGGAAAAAAAACCCGCAAGTCAAACAAAAAATCCCCGAAAGGTTGGCAAGCAAACGGTAAAAAAACCCCGTAAGGAAAAACAGTTTTTTTTTAAAGAAATGGCCTAATTTGGGTGCTTTTTGTAAAGACAACATGCCCTTCAAATCCAGTGGGGAGTTTTGGGTTCGGAGTGAAAGCCATTTAAGATTTTGGACCAGAAGGTGGAAGACTTTTTAAAGAGGCCATCTCATCCTCAATGAGTTATATATTTATTGCTGGTACAGAAGTATGTATTCAGTACATTTCTAAACTTTACACAACAGCCTGTGTGTGCTGTATGCAAACAGACTCTGAGAGGATGTGGACTGACCCAGAGGAAAAGCCTGGCTTCCTTTTTCCTCAGTTCACACCCCAGCTGTGAGTCTGTCTGAGAGGATGAGAGAACTGAATGGGGGGGTAGGGGTACCAGAAGAAAAGGAGGATGCCAATGTGCCATTCTACCTTTTTTTTTTTTTTTTCATCTTCCCACTATGTCCAATGTCCCTGACTCCTTAGAGAATCGCTGTATGAAGCAATGATGCTGCACTAGTCACTTCCTCCATTACGAGTTCTGATGACTTTGACTCAAATTATGTGACCGTAAGATTCCAGATGTACTAATAAAAAAGGTATTGAAATGAATGTGACCTACAGTGCTAGAAGAGAAAACTGAGTGGATGGATGCTGACTTACCGAATTATCATATCAAAAGGCAATGTCATGATTCAGGCCCTTCCACCCGACTACACATGCTAGAAGAACCTAAAATAGCCAGCACTGTGCCTGGGTGATGTGTCGTCACTTCCCGTCACTACAAGTGAAACAAGCTATTACATGTGTTAGCTATGGGTCCAAAGGCAAGGTCACCCAAAGCCCAACTCCCCTTGGTGCTGACGCACAGTTAGGATTCGTGATGCAGGCCAGAATGCAGATACACTCAGGCATTATGCATAAACACAGATATGCTTGCGTACAAAATCATTCCTCTTGGCGTGGTTCTGTACACAGCTGGGTTTAAGAGAATGTAAAAGCCACTAATAGCCACATACATGCTTTCATAACACGAGAAATTCTCACATTCGCGAAGCATATTTATAGCTTTTTGTCTTTTTCCTCCCTTCTCATCTGTCTCCTATGGAATTCATGGAGACTTGGACACAGCTGGATCCCCTCTATCTCTTCTTGTCTCTCTCTCTTTCTTTCTCTCTCTCTCTCTCTCTCCTGCCTCATCTAATGCTTTCTTTCCACTCGGCTCTTTGCCCAGACAGCGACATCGCCCCCACCACCCCACCCCTCAATGTCTTGGAGTGAAATATGCAGGTCTAAAAATATTCATCCACTTTATCCAAACAACAGCAAAAAAAAAAAAAAAAAAAATGCTGTTCTTGGACCAGGAGTGGCAGGCTTTTTTTCCCCCTGGGCCATTTCTCCTGTTCCTGAGAACAGAGAAAGTCGGAGGCTGATGTCCAATCTTGCCAGGACAGGGAATGCATGTAATCTCTGTTGTCAGAACGTCTCTCATGCCCTTCAGTTCAGATCCAAACATTTGAGCGTGGCACGCTGCGTTTATAAGCAGACATATCAGTCTGGATTTCTACCGATTCCATGTTCTTTCCTAAGCCTTTTTTCCTGACTGCGTCCCCACAGATGTGTACAGTATTGAAACGCTGACTGGAAATTCTATTTATACACAAATCATGTCAAAGTTAATCTTTCACCTTTTTTGTATTTTCTTACTTTGATTCAAAATGCTATGATTATGCTCGAGTCTAATCTTCTGAGTGGGGGATGAGTTGGTAAGCAGCCGCTTGGCACAATGCCTTTCAAGGCACTGAGATTAAACATGATGCAGCATTTACAATGAGTTTCGCTACAGATGCCTCACATACCTGTATGCAGGTATTGATGCAACTCTTACTTGTGCAGTTATTTTTGTTTATTTTTTTTATTGGGCACCTTTGTATGCGGAAAGCCAGCTTAACTGAAGGAATGTGGGATGGGCAAGAGCAGGTATGCCACTGGGATTTTAGGCAACCACTTCCCGTCACAGATGTTTAGTCTTCACATCACTTCCTTCACAGTTGTTTAGCTTTGTATTGGTGCCTGCTGCACCTCCACAAGATTCAACCCTAAGTTCTGGTAACCAAGAGCCATTTGAATCTATCACAAACATGCTCACAAATAATTTTGTTTGCCTTCGAGATGGGACAGTTGACTTTTCTGTCTTGAAACAGCCTGACTTTCATTTCCAGAGACAAATGTTGTATTAATATTTAAAGATGAATAACCAGTCCGTTCCCCATGTGTTTCCTCTTTAGATATTCCCAGACCCCTCAGACTTTGACCGTTGCTGTAAGCTCAAAGATCGCCTACCATCCATCGTGGTTGAGCCAACAGAGGGGGAAGTGGAGAGCGGGGAGCTTCGCTGGCCTCCAGAGGAGTTCCTGGTCAGTGAAGAAGAAGAAGAGGAGGAGGAAGAGGAAGAGGAGGAACAGAGTAATGGCAGTATCCAAAATGGACAGCCAACACAGAATTCTCAGCACTAGAGGCTGTGCTGCATCCTCCCCCCAGATTTATTCTTGTTTCTTTCTGATGGACTCTCCTTTTCACACACTGGTTAAACTTCACCTCAGCACTTCAGAATACTCAACCGACACGTTCAGTGTCTCAGGATGCCATCTGGTTGCCCATGACACCAAAAAAAAAAAAAAAAACAGAAGTCACTCCCACAAGAGAAGCAACACACACCCACAAACTCTTTCTCACATGATAGTTTATCCCTCTGGACTGCAAAACCACGTAAACAGACCTGAAAAGATCAGAAGCCCTCCACCCGTCCATCGTGTCTACCACCGCTTGTGTCTCAGCCCAAACCGGATGTCCTGTTGGACGGCGGCAGCTCAGTGCTCCATGGACAGGTCTTATTCTGCAGGCGGGGCGACTGCTGCTCTGTGCTTTACTCCAAAATGGCTGGCGTCATGACCCCAGAGACTTAATGCATTGCGTTCAGAACTATTGTGGTACCCGTGGGAATTCTTGTACAGTACACTGTTTGTGTTCAGTTTCTGGATTGCTCTGTTAATTATTGTGATTGCCACTGCTGTCTGTACATTTGTCTGTTTTTTGTTTTTTTTTTTTTTTAGGAGAAATGGGTGTTTTTTGTGCAAAAAATATTGCTGGGATGTTTGTTTTGTTTTCCCCTCACAGGATTTGTCTAAATGATTCTTTAGTGACGTTGTGTCCGGCATTCACAGTAAAAAGAAAAAAAAAAAGAAAAAGAAACCTGGAATTATTTTACAGTGAGCAGAAAACAAAAGAGATAAAAATAAGTGAACAGCATGCTGTGCTAAGTACCTGTGTGATAAACTAATTTTACAGGCTTGTTATGCACCAAAGGCAGTGTTATGCTGTGATCCTCCCATCATCACGTTGGCCCCCTCGAAGCCTTATGATGAACAGCAGTCAGATGACAAAGCAAAACGCAGTGACTTTGAGAACAAAATGTGACGTAGGCAGGTTATTGTTTAAAGGAGAATGAGGATGGAAAAAATTGTAACTTTTGAAAAAGCACTTGATAAAGCAATGTACAGGTCCAATGAAGGATGTGTAAATACTTGTTCCCAGTGAGCCAACCCCTGAGGCCTTGTAGTGCGCTGATCGTGTTTCTATGGGTTTGTTTTACTCTTTAGAAACACTGAGCTGTACATGTCTGAACTGAGAGTTGACCGCGTTTCCTCGTCTTCCTGTTCTTTTTGAAAACAGCCATACTTTCGACACCGCGAAGTACAGGTTGTGGAGCATTTAGAGACACAATTCACAAATGAGAATACAGGAAAGAACCGAACCAGTACTCTTCATTTACATTTAAAATGACTTCTGATGTTTGCCAATAGCTGTTAATGGGAAACTGTATTTGTTCTCTTGGTAGCAATATGTCTTTTTTTTGCTTTAACTTTCCTTTCATGTAACTTCAAAAGTGGTTCGTTTTTCTCTCACAACTTACTGTTTGTGCAACAAGTCTGTGGAAAAGATGTCACTTTTGTGTACAGTCTGTTACTGTTATAGAAGCATGACTGAGATGTCTTTTTTTTTTTATTGTAAATTCTCATTTGAGTGGCATTAGGGCTGTGTACAGAACATCTCTCTCTTTCTCCTGTCTGTCACCTGCAGGTCCCACGTTGTTTTTGTAAAGCTCAGGGAGATTAGCCGCCATCTTTCTCTTGTTTTTGTTTTTTTTTTTGTGTGTGTGTGTGTGTGTTTTTTTTGTATTTAGATCACTTTTCTCGGTGACAATTGCAAAGGCTGTAAATAAACATTTGAATTTGCTATCCAACTGTGTGAGTCTGCTTTGAGAATAACTAACTTTAAAGGGGATGTTTCCACTTTATGACACAAGATGAAGTAAATGAGTGTTTCACAGGGGTAATCCTCCAGCGCAAGAGACTTTACTTGTGTGTTTACTTTCATTTTCCTTTATGTTAACCTACCCCCCCCCTTTTCCCCACTCACTTCACCTGCAGTGGTTACAGAAAAGCAGTATTATTTCCTGCTCTGCATCCTTCACATATCTTTCTCTCTCTCTCTCTCTCTACGAAAACAGATGCGTGTATCAAATACATGTATATATAGAAGCGAGAGCAGGCCACATGCTACTTCCTGTCTTCAACTTGCACACAAATCTACCTCCTAGTTGCTACAAAGTCTCATCCCTGAACTCTGAACAGCTTTCATTTCTAAGTTGTTAAAAAAAAAAAAGAGCAAGTTAAAAGTACTTGTCTGGAGAACAATGGTTTGACCTGCCAATCTTTAAAGGCTTTTACAGTTACAGAAGGATAGAACAGGGTAACAGCCTGTGGAAGCAACTCCTCACGCTCTCCCCATAAACACTTCACAATGATACAATAAAATGTGGTTGAGTGGAAAAGCTCTAATGGGGAACTGGGGGATTTACGGGGAATAAACAGAAAGCTTTCTGATCACTGTTACAATGGAAACTTCTCAGGTGATTTGCTGCTATGTACTATATTAGTGACCCGCTAGGTCAGGTTTGATTGCCGAGTACCGGGAATAGTCCGTCAGAGTTGCTGTGGTAGAGCCTTTGGAGGCCAAGGGCCTGATAGATTAGCCAAGGTGGTACTCTCAGGGCCTTACAGTCACTTCCTGGAAGGGGAACAATGAACTTCCATTCTGTCCCGCTTCCTTCTTCCTGGAAAAAATGGAGCATAAAGAGTTATTAATACCCTCCCAGCTGATAATGGTGGTCAGCGGCAGAGTGTGTGTGTCTGGCCCGGGGAAGCGGTGTCTCGTTCTGAACAGACTACAAAACGAACATCCGTTGTGACTTTCTTAATGACTGCTCCTTGATCTCAGTGGAAAAAGTCATGAGATCATGGAAAAAAGAAATCACAAGAAGTTAGAAAAGGACAGTCCTTAGGGAGGCTGAGTGAACTTGCATCCAGCTCCGCGGCCGTGTGACGTCAACCAGAGACCTCTGAACTTTGCGTCGTATTTCAGATATTACTGGCGAAAGCAATATACTTCAGTTTAATAAAGAAAGGTCCTGTGTTCCTGAGGCTAAAGGAGATATGAAAGGGGGCCCTGCAGCATCTTTCCATAGCATTTTGACATTTTAAGGGGCTGTTATCTTTAGCTGTTTTCCTTCAGCCACTACTCAGCTGATTGGGCCTGTGAAGAACCTTTACGGTTTACGTAATGCAATCCTGTGACCAGGGTTCGCTTTGCTTCTTCAAACACGACTACAAAAACAAAACTGAGATTGGGAACTGAAAAAAGTATTAATAAGTGTTCAACATTTTTTACATAAAGTATGAAAGTGTTGTTTTTTCACTTGACTGCATTTATTATCTAACATCTGATCAACAGGTCAAAGTTTAACTGCGAGAATGTTGGACTGTAACATCTCAGTTTAAATGTGCCGAAAGGATTTTTTTTTGTTTTAACAATCTCTTCACTATAAACAAAGGGGTTTCACAGAAATGCAAACTGCTCATATGGAACAAAGCTACAGAATGATGTGGTTTTACAACATTTGAATCCGAACAACAGTTGTTTGGTTGTTTACTTGTGTTGTAAATCTGTAAGACTGTCATTCAAATCTAATAAAACTATACACACAGAGACTTTATCTAAACCCACCAATCAGCATCTCTAAAGCTCACCCACACATTACCTTTTGTTTGTTTAATCTGTGCAAAAACCACCAAGTTCATATTTACGGTACAGACATGAGGATAATACCGATAACTGTCAGCAAGAAATCAATCAAACATATTTCCCCAAATGTCTCCGTATTGCATTGAACTGCTTTTCCCTCTTTATTTGAAATTTGATTGTGGTTTATTTAAAGTGTACTGTCACTTTACGATGTGAAACCAAGCTTTTAGGAGCTTTATTCTTAGCTTGCCCCCTGAACGCGCCCTCATGTATTAAGCTGAGTTCACCCAAGATCTTCAGCACCTTTATGTCTTACATCCTTTGAGTAAAAGTAATTTCTTTACACTATAAATCTCTGCCTTAACTACCCCGCCGGTGGTCAGAGGTGACAGCATTCATTTTGCAAATGGTAAGATGAGCACTCGGTGAGAACTCGGTGACACAGGAGAACGGAGAGTGTCTGGCACACCATTGTTGGCATGAGACGCAGTATCTTTAAAAGTGTGTGGGAGCGTGTGTGCCTGGCGATGTATTAAAACTGTTGTCAGAGTCCTCCGAGTGAAGTCACTGATAGCTCTTCTAGCTCATTCTTGGAATTCTTTCCAGTGGAAACAATCCCATCGCTGATCCCAGTGTGTCAGCAAAGTCTGACCTGCCAACCCCTGAATTCTCCCTGACTCCCAACTATAGTCCACATTAACACTGTTTCACTGTCACTCCTCTGCACATAAACTCACACCGACCCCCTTTCATTTCCTATAACATAAGCCTCCCTCCTCTGTATGTCATGAGGAGAAAAATAATGTTTTTTCCACTCCTGCTTGCTTCACATTTTACTTTTTGATCCAGTGCAGTTGTTTTCTTGTTCTATTTTTTGCTCTCCCAGACTTTTATCCCATTCTGTTGTTTCAGCAAGGTTCCCATACTGACAGACAAAATGTACTCTGCATTCCCACAGTGCAGGTTATGTTTCATTATAAACAGTGCCCCTGCTCTTATAACCTTGCTATTTCAGTGCTGCAACCTTACTGTATAAACCGCCGAGTTTTATTCTGTGTGTTCATGCATAACTGCGCCCGTGTGTTTGTGCTAAGCTTGCAAACATGAGCATGTGCTTGGAGGTTTTATGTATAACCGTGTCTGTTATTATGAGTGCCATGTGCGTAAGGGAAAGATTCTTTTCCCATGGTTCCCCAAGTGTGAGAAGAAAGTAGAGCTCTCAGGACATGAAGCAAAAAAACTCTGATAGTTATTTATAACCTGTCTGGAGACGGCCCACCAAGCGTAGACACATATCTGGCACCGTCAACAAGAGAAGAGCTAGAATAAGATACGCTAAGAGGCATACAACAAGAGGAGGGGGATTAAAAGGTGAGAGAGTCAAGGAAGGATGTAGAGGAGGTAGAGCATAAATAATACTGCACCGTCGCATTGCTATATCGTAGTTTAAAGACCAGTTGTCTGTCTCTGTGGCCCATTTAGATAAGAGTTAGATAAGGTAAAATGCAACTACAGCAAAGACGACACTCGGAAACTCGCTCAGTGTCATCATGCCCTAATAAACTTTAACTAATGTACTTTCCAAATGACACTGTGAGCCACACAGAAGGAGAAAAAAAAATGAAAAAAGAGAGAGAGAGAGAGAGAGAGAGAGAGAGAGAGAGAAAGAAATGGCATGCGACTGCTGTAAAGTGAGTGAGGTAACAAACTGTGTAAGCTGGCCTTTCACTGAATGCGTTTGACATTTGAAAACCCCACAGCAACATGTGATACACCAATAGAGAACAAAGACCACATAGTAGCGACGGCTGGTTGAATTCCCCGCAACTTCCCAGTAAATCAGAGGCAAACATGCTTGATCCTGCCAAGCTGTTCTTTTAAGACGTACATCAGCAGACCAGCAACCGAAGACACAATGCAACTGCTGGATTCACACCTACAGGACATGTGGATCCTCGGCTTCCAGCACCTTGGGGCCCATTTTCTGTTTACCCGGGTGATGTAAGGTGCATCTCAAGCTTTTAAAGCTGTGATCAATACAAGACTACTGGCATGATGACATCTGCTTTGTGCTGTAGTTCTGTGTGTTAATGTGCTAAGCCGCAGACAGCAACTCTTCCATAGGCTGTTGTTGATATAAATAGAAAGCTTATGGCCCCACTACTTTAATCCTCACTGCCTAGAGACCCGGGTGGAAAAAGAAAAGGAAAGAGAGAGGGGACGGACACAGAAGGAGACAAACACACAGAAATTAAGATGCAAAAGTGGAGTTACAGTCATGTGCTTGCTCCATGTGGTACAAGAGGACGTGAAATGAAAGTAAAGAAGTTTATCCATACATGTCCCCTCACTGAACTACCAAGAAAGCACATGAGGTCACTCGAGGCAAGAATGTTTAATAAAAAAACAAACCAAACGTGTGTTTTTTTAAAGTTGAACCTCATTAAAGTGCTATCAATAGACTCCATTGAAAATAAACCAAAACGCAGCGTTCAATGCCCGAAAAAAGTCACATGAGCTTGTGTGAGTGGAATGGCATGTTGACCGTGAATTAATGTTGTTGCCGGTGTCAAGATTTATCAGTTTGATTTAATTTTGAAAAGGTTAGCTTGGCTTACCTCCCAAGTTGACTTTTATCAGCAAACATGTGTATGTGTTTTATGTTTTTGATAGATCCGAATGACTGATTTTATTTTATTTTTTTTCACTGGAGGGCTTTAATACTTGGAATTCTCTAAAGGAAATATCATTAGGAGTACCTGATCTTAATGCTTTCGCTAAATTATCTCAGACAATCGTCATTAATCTTGTGGATGTGCTGCTCCTTTGAAGGTGAGTTGGCACCAAGCTGAAAAAATTAGGGTTTGTTTCAGAGCAAAGTTTTTCCGTTCCCTTCTGAAGTGATGCGTTGACCCTTGAGAAGTTTATACTGATAAAGCTATACAGTTCACTCTGTCTCTCAGATAGAGTGCATGCCATAGTGAGCAGGTCATGGAAAAGTCTTGAGTTTGACTAAGTGCACTCTCTCTTTTACCCTGTCTGTCAGTCCGTCTCTACCTCACTCGCTTCATTGCATGCACGCACACACACACACACACACACACACACACACACACACACACACACACACACACACACACACCGGAGAGTAGGTTTGCATGCTCGGATACACTCAGACACATTGACCAATCTGAGCACACACACATCACTGAATGCTGAGGTAATTTGTAACAGTAGAGCTGCTCATAACTGTGGGTAAAAGAAACAAATGACACATGCTGGGATTTACACTACTTTAAAAGGCTATGTTGGAGGAATCAGTCAAGAGGTATATCATCGATACCATACAGAATGAGCTTACAAACAAGGAGATCTTGGGGAAGAACGCCGCAACATGAGAAAAACCTCTCAAGCACTCGAAAGAGGCTCAGCGAGCTCAGAGCAGAAACAGAAGTCCAGTGGACTTTTATTTTGGTGATTTCAAACATGATTTAAAGGTATTTAGGTCATTGCAAAGGTTCAGCTTCCTGAAATGAAGGAGGTAGAGTCTATGTGAAACAATGTGAAGCCTACTTCTTATTTACTCTTTAAATATTTCTACCAAGGGCCAGAAATGATGAACTTCTGCAGTGTTATAGACCCGCTCTGTTCATGGTTAACCTGTATTAATTATTAAAAGGATGTAGTTAATTGGATAATTGTGGAGTTTTTCTTTCCATTCTCACCTTGCTACAAGGTTCACTTTAATTAATGTTGTACTGACAGGTTACGTGGTCAACTTGTTTAACTTCAGTATTGTGGGGATTGACCTCTTTCCCTTGTGTGATTGTTCTAATACAGCACTGAGCCTAAAAGACTGATATTTGACAACTTAGTAACAAGTGATTTTGGACATTAAAATTACACA
>NW_007577814.1:357683-420634 GCF_000690725.1 Stegastes partitus
TTTAAAGGTGATTTGCAAATCTACAACTGGAGGTACCTGTTGAGAAAAAAACAGTCACTATCAATAACACACTTTCAAGGAGGGAACTCAAACCCTATTTTATAAAGCTTCAGTGTCGTCAGTTTGTTAATGCCAAACACTACAACAGTGCAACACTAAGTGTTGTCTATTACCGCTAGGAAGCAGATTGATTTGATTTTTATTAGCTATTTATTTGGGACATTATGTTAAGAACAGCGTGGGTGAACTTGTTTTCCTCATCAGCACTCACATCTCTTCTCCTGACTATTTAAAGCATCAGTCACCCCAATTTAGTTATAAATTAAACTATCAAAAAATGAAATGAGCATTAATAACCAACAATATTATCAATCTCACTCCAGCTCGTAATTAAAAATTGACAAATCTGGATAAGCTCAATAGTTTTCAGATATTTTTTTCACAAGGCACACCTTTGCATATTATTCCACCTATGTAAATCCTCATAAATAAGACTAGCTCCAAGGCACACAGTTCAACAACCATGGGTCTCGGTAGGCCACACTCCTTGTGATTAACGCGGAACATGGGCCGAGACAGAAACTAACTCACTAACTAGCTCACACTTAAATTACTTATAACTTTAATCACAACTTATTTTATAACTTGAAAAGGGTGCAATTATTAAGTTAAAATCTACAGTTTCTGTGCTAAGACTCCATTGTTTGTGGATTCTAACAACGCCTCTGCTGGTACATGTGTTTGCTGTGGGTGTATGGAGTCTTTTCCCCACTGTGAAGCCTTTCACTTTGCAACATCCTATATGTGCAGATGCTGCTTAAAATATAACAACCACAATCACTATCATCACGTCAAATCTACATAGTGTGAGGAGGGCACACCTTGGCAAATGCTGCTGCGTGCACTTTACTGTCACCTTGTCAATAAATGCAGCTTGTACGAACAGCACCCCCTGTTGACGTGATGCTGCAGGGCAGGTGAGAGGTAACAAGTTGAGAGGTCGTCACAGCTAGCAATACGGAAAGGTGGCTGCACATTTGCCGCATTCTTAGAAAGTAAATCTATGCAGGGAAAAGCGTCTTGTCTCCGTGGCTGGATCACGAAAAACAGTCTCAACAGGCGGCAGCTCTCTGCAAACGTCGCTGCCCATTAGCTTTGCTACTTAGCTGATGTTAGCAAGCTGCTAGCTGGCTTGCTAAGTTACTATGTCGCAACCAGGTGTTTGGACTTACTAGCACACGTGAAGCAAACTTTGATTCTGGAGGAGGAAAGAAAAACGAAAGGTGGGTATTTTCATGACCCGACAGCATGTTGTAGCTCTTTAACAGTAGTTGGTGCATTAGTCAGCTCTGTTAGAATGAGCAGGATAACGTCGGCTAACTTGAGCTAGCTTCTTATTTATGTTACATTTAGCTTGCTACGTTAGCAGTAACAGTTAGCATTAATGTTTCCGTTCATATTAGCCGGGCTCTGAGATTACCTGCACTGCAACCCAAGGTTTTCTAGGTGGACAGTGTAATTTAACTCAAAGGAGCGTTGCACAAAGGAAACTTTCTTAAGGTAAATGATAAATTATTGTCGTGTATGGTAACTGTGACATCGCTCGGTATGATTGTGCGGCTACCAAACAGCACAGACTGTAACATTTTACATTAACTTTTCATTTTTCCTGGCAGTTTCACACCGCAGTATTTCAGCAAAGTGTTCTTGCACAAAATAATTATTTACGAAGGGATGATTATTTACAGAGAAACCATGACACATAATCTAGCTTTGAAGTTAAACGTTGGCTAACGCGTGTTGTCTCTCTGGCTAAAGTCCTTTCGCCCCACCCATACAGGGATTGTGGAAAATGTATGCCACGAGAAAGAGCACATTAACGACTCATTGGGATTTATGTTAATGCCTCAGTGTTTGTCTGTGTTTCCTAATGCGGCAGGTTCAGTCACAGATTGTGCCAGTGTCTGCTGAATTAAAAGATTTGGCAGATTAGTAAGCAGTCATTGATATGCACTGCTCGAGAAGATATTACTGAGCTGGCTTTTTGGGCAGCTTTCACTTTAATTTCACTTTTACACTAAGGTATAAATCTGAGGTGATTGAAAGCTCCTTTTGATCCAATAAAAAGACATGTTTGCTCTGGGAATATTGTCACAGTGGCATTCTTAACTATGTGCAGGCAATATGTTTACAAAGAATATTGCCCCCATCATGTGGAAGACCCTAAAGCAGTTTGTAAATGAACTCTAGACATCCAGATACTGTAATTATCCACAGAGCCATACTCACTAATGTGTCTCTTGCATTGTTCTTATGCCTAATTCCTCTTCTCAGTACCATTTCCTTGTCTGATGCCCATTAACAATGTGTGGTTACCAGCTGGGACAGTGTGGTTGGTATTGTTTTCAACTTGTGAGGCTATCTGTCTGCGTGTATGCGTCATCATGGCTAAATGTGATCCTGGAGACACCTAACTGTAACTGGAACTACCACAAAGGCGGTTCTGAGTACTTTGGCAGGTGCTTGTACATCTGTCAGCATGTCTGCGGACAGATCCTGTCAATGCAAAAGCATCACAGCCATGCAAGATGCTGTCATGAAAATTCACAGGTGTGTATTTGAGATCAAAATAAAGGCAGGGATTGAGGATGGGTGTAATCTGACCTGTGAGTTCCAGGAACTCATGCAGTGATGTAATCAACAGTATGTGGATGGACATGACGTTTTGTGTTGTCTGGGTGTTTCACATCATTTGAAGTACTTTGCATGTCTTGACGAAAGGGCAGTCTGCATAAGAGATCTGGTGTAACTCTGTAAATGTTGAAAGACTTGATTCCAAGCCCAAAAAATAATCGTAATAAAAATAAAAATAAAAATAGTATTAAGATTTAGCAAGAGAGACAGTGTTTTGTATATTACAGCAACTTGGAGACTTGTTTAAGTCTGATGGACGTTTGATCTCTTGAGTAACCTCAGTGTTGTAAAAACAATCTGCACTTAAATTGTTAGCATTACCTATTTAATTCCTCCTCTTTCTCATTTTCCTTCTCTGTCTCTTACACAAACACACACACACACACACACACACACACACACACACACACACACACACACACACACACACACACACACACACATACCACTTAAGCTCATTGTTTAGCCTAGACATGCTTGACCTCTTCACTCTGCTTTGCTCTGTTGGGATGTCTGGTCTTAGCTTAAAGTTAGGAATGCAAAGTGATTGCCAGAGAATTCAGACTTGGACTATGAAGAGTATGCTGTGTGTTGCGTGTGGAGCTGTGTTTGGGGAAGTGCTTTCAGGATCATTACTATGGTGATTAAATAAATGTTAAACCAACCAAATGGATGGAAATAAATCAAACTCACAAGTGGTACTAGCCCTGGAGAATAAAAACAAAAGTTTCCGTGGATGCCTTGTATAAAAAGTGTAACGTCCCCAGTGTTCAAGCCAAGCAGACGAAAAACATGTTTATTTAACACCTTATTTTCATCATTTCCTTCACCTCTCACATCCCTTGCTCCAGGTGTGTCGTACCTTTTTTGCCGCATGTATGAAGAAACTTGTCTGGTTGCTCCAGCAGCCACCCAAGGGTGTGTTTTTTTCTGTGTGTGGGGACACAGTCTAATTGTGGCAATTGTGCTGAGCTAGCTTGTTTTCCTCACCTCTCTCATGGCTCACATTTTCCGTTGTTAAAACCAGTAACCCTTAAACCTTCATTGCCAGCATAATCATGCACACAAACACTCTTGCGCTGTTTAAATGCACCTTCAGCCACTTTGGTTGCTGCCGTGAGACTTGCTGCGTCATGGTGCCACCAAGAGTGTTAACAAGGGCAAGATGGTGAGAGTGTTGGGCTTAAGTAGTCTGAACCAAAGGCTTGTACAACCATAACAGTAATTGAGGTGGAAACACCTGACCTGAAGTTCATGTAAGAGAAGAAAACACCTGCTGGAGGAAATAGCTGCCCGTAGAATTAGCTCAGACTGCCAACGTCATCAAGACCAGGGCCTAATCAAATCAAGACTCGGTGTGTTTTCTCTTAGTTCAAGGTGATGCTAGTGATTAACAATTAAGTTTAAGACTGGACTGTTTGTTAAGGATGTTCAATGATTTTTTCTTCTTTTTTTAAGTTTGCATGCCATTCTGTTTCTTGTGCATCCACATGAAACTTACATGAATTGTGAGATTTTGTTTGTCAGTGAGCATCTAAATCAAGTTTGTGTTACATCATGCAGTGCAGTACATTGAAATATTTGTCTTGCGGCAAGGGACATTTTATTTGGTTGCTATGTAGAGGAAAGTGTTTTAGTTGTCTCCTTGCCCTGGGCTCTAATTGGCTTGTTTGAGAAGAGCAGGCTTGTGCAAAATAGATCACTCTGACATTATGCAAACTTTGGCAACGATAACCTCGTGAGATCAAGGTGGCTGCTCTCCACTGACAGCATGAAGGGAAATGCTCGCCTCTTACCTCATCTCAAAGGTGATCGATGATTAATCTATCAAGAGAGTTTAAAAGACAGGCTATATGTAACATAACCGGCTTAATCAGTCTGTTGCACTAATGGCATTCTGTCATTCAGACGTAGGTTTTGTTTCCATTATTGTGATGCATAATGCAATAACAAACAAAAGACTGACTACTAACAGCTTGTCAAACTGTCAAATAGCCAACAATCTAGTTTATTTATCATTTTCAAAACACTGAAAACTCTGTGTGATGGTAATCTAACTACAACTTCACCATGTCCAGGACAAGTTTTTAATTGTTACTGCTGTTGGTCTGTGTGTTAATGCATGCAACTGCCACACTTTTGTGATATTTATATGGATGCTGCTGCTGCTGTTGCTGCTACTTGTGTAAACTCAGAGCAAACACGCTACAAACTGAACTTTGGCTGTATGTGGCAGCTTATCATTGAGATGTAAAGAAAAGTACACAGTGTGACCTGCCGTTGGATCCTGACCTGGACAGATCCCGTCTCCATGTCAGGGATAATTTGTAATTGCAAGTACTTGATGAAATTACCAGTGCTGTTGTTCCATGTGCCCAAATGTGCACAGCTCTCTTGAATAAACTCAGAGGAAATCCTCTGCTTGTGGTGTTTTTAGATGAATATTGGTGGTGAAATGATATGAAAGCCTTTACTTGGTCACTTAACACAACTTGAAGTACAATTGCTTCCACATGTCTATCCGTTAATGTGACTGAGTTCAGTTCAGACCTGTGCCATGTTGAAAATGATGCAAATATGTTATTAGGTCTAATAAGCATTGATGTCGCAACTTTTCCCACAGTGTGGATTGGGACGTGAAGTCGACGTGTTGAGTTGCTGTCAGATTAACGGAAAGGAGTGTGTGTCTGAAAGGGGCTTAAAGTGTAACTTAACCATTGAAAGCTGAAGTTGTCATCTCTGATGTCGATGAAGTGACAAGCGATGCCGACTTCTAATTTATCAGACATGTCAAGGACAAATGAAAGTCCCATCACTGGTTTTGTATTTCAGAAGGATTTCAGGCTCAGTTAACCATGGGATCGACTGACCATTGAGTATTGTTATGATCTTGCAGCTACTGTTAGGAAAATACATAAAAAGTATTCAGTTTACCCAAATGGCTTCCATACCCATTCCTATAGAGTAACAGTCTGGGTTCTGTATTTTTATTTTGCACCGCTTACTTCCTCGTCTTGTCAAAGGTGCTTATTCATGCTTACACTCACTTAAATGATACATGACGTATAGGTTTGTAATTCATAATAAGGATAATCATTGGAACCCAAGTTGTCATCGAAGAACAATCAAGTTTAAGCTCAGTATGATTGGAATTTTTATTAGTTTGTTACTGCGTAATTAATTTTAGTGCCACTCTGAAAAACAGGAACCCAGGCTCAAAGGTGTTGGTTGGCTCTGTTTCAACCACAGAGGTGGATCTTTATCTGAAGGTTATTAGTTGAGTTTTTAAAACTACCAAGACTAACAAAAACAAACTAATTCTGACAGCTAGCTGGATTACAAATGTCAGTTAAAGCACTATGCACTCGGCATGAGAGACTTTCACTAAACTGCTCCACAAGGGATTGAGTAAAGCAGATAAATCTTCCAGTGTATGTAATTTTATCCCAATATTTTTGTTCTCTGTGATAAAGCAGATTTCCTGGAAAATCAGTTTAGGCTTTTAATGGGAAACCTATCTAATCTTCCTACTGTTTATCTACAATATTGCCTAAGCCCTTGTTTCAGTACTTGAATTGTGAAAATGGCCGGGCAGTCGTTCTATATCTGATTACACTTGAACGTTGTGGACAGGATTCACTGAATATAGCTGAGATGTTTTCATTTTGTATGTTGAGAATGTCAGAGTAACACACAGCTCATCCTGCTGTACGTTCAGTGAATAATTCCAAAGCCACAGACACGCTTGATTTAGTGACCATGCACCCACAATTTGTCACCCACAGTCAGAAAGGTTCCCTTATTTACATTCCACGATAGGAATGTCTGCCCTGGATTTTCCACTGTTTGTGGGAAAATATGTCAGAAGGGGAACAGAACAGTAGTGTTTGCTATTGATGAGACTGTTGATAATCACATTTGTTTCATATTTCAGATCCAAATCCTTTTCCATCGTGGAAATCCAACTAAATTCCATACATGTCATAGTTTTTTGTTCTCCTTCTTAATACAGTAGCCTTTGCTCAATATCACTTCATTTCTTTGACTGATTCTTAAGCTGATCTTGTCTTTTTCATTCCTCACAGATGGCTGTGTCAGTGAGGGGCCTCTACTTTATGGTGACCCTGTTTTTGGGTAGTTTCTTCGGAAGTGTCTTCATGCTGGGTCCAGTTTTGCCCCTCATGCTGTTGTCTCCCGCTTGGTACCGCTGGATCACTGATCGAATCGTTGCTACCTGGCTCACCCTGCCTGTGGTGCGTACACCAGCTTAGCCTTCACTTAGCCTATTTCTGTGTGTACCAGATGGTCTTAAGTTATCTGTGTTTGAGGTGATGATAATTTGCGTCATCTCAGCCTTGTTTATGCTTCCCTGTTTAATGAGATTTAATTTCCAATAGGTACACTTGATTTACTTAGATTAGAGCAAATTAGATACTTCCAAGCAATTCAAATCCAGTTCTTGTATACAGTGCCCATGAGAATTGATGGCCTTATTCATTTTCTTCTCATTTTTATCTCTCTCTTCACTTTATCTACCATCCTTCCTCTTCCCGCTCCCACCTCTCTCTCTCTCTACATTATTTTTAAATCATCATTCTTGTCTCTCCTTGATCATCCACCTTTCCATTTCTGTCCATCTTTCATCCTTTCTACCCCCTCCATTCTTTCTCCCCTTGCACTTTCTCTTTTATCCTCCCTCCGTCCTGGCTCCTCTCTCCTCTGTAGTCTCTGCTGGAGCTGGTATTTGGGGTGAAGGTGGTGATAACAGGTGATGGCTTCATCCCAGGGGAGCGAAGTGTGATCATCATGAATCACCGTACCCGTCTGGACTGGATGTTTCTTTGGTGTTGTCTGCTCAGGTACAGCTACCTTCGTCTGGAAAAGATCTGCCTCAAGGCTGCACTCAAGGCTGTACCTGGCTTTGGTGGGTATACATTGAGTGCCCTGTCCTCTCCTGCACCCAAGCACAGTCCTGCACACTTATGCAGGCCAGAATGTAATATATGCTTTGCAGGGCATTTCCTGCGAAACATGATTGCAAAGCAGTTTACTTTTGATAAACAGGGAGTTAAAATCAGCTAAACCTAGAGAAAAATGAGGAAGAGAATAATGCATATTTAGAGTTTATAAAAATGCAAGACATAGCCTGATTTCCAGAAGCATTATGTAAACAATGCACACAGTAGGTATGATGGAAAGGGCAGGTGTCAGGTGTTTTTCCTGGGAAACACATGCCCTGCCTTCTTTGAAAGTCTTCTAGAGCCAGGTGAACATGACAAGTAATCAGTTATGCATGTAAAAACTGTGTATGTACTTTGCAGGATGGGCAATGCAGGTGGCCTGCTTTGTCTTTATTCAGCGTCGTTGGGAGGAGGACAAGAAGCACTTGGAGAACATGCTGGACTACTTCTGTGACATCAGAGAGCCCCTGCAGCTGCTGTTGTTCCCCGAGGGCACAGACCTCACTGGTGAGATGCAAAGAATGCAGCGATCCATCCATTCGTGGGACAATTTGCCCATATTTCATTTCTCAGAATGTGTTACCCACCAACCAGTTTCCAGAGCTCAGTATGGCCCAACACCTGTCTTGCGCCTTTGCACTGACACTGTTATGCAAACACAATTTCAAAGTGATAAGACATACCTAAATCCCTTGACACACACCCCACACAGTCATGTCTGCAAGAATGCTCTGATCTTTCAGTCCGAGCAATAGTGACACCAGTGCCTAAAGCCCCTTCAGATCACAATTAAGCCAATCAAAAGTCCTGAGTAGCTTTACCGAGGGAAGCTTAACTTCTCTTTGCATGTCATGATGTCATGAGGGGTCCAGTGCAGTTACATCATAATTGGCCAGCAGATTTAGGGCTTTAGATATTGTTTTACATTTGGTGTTGCGTACACGCTGGCGCATGTGTGTGTTTGCATTTGGACGCCGCAGGAGTTTAAGCCTCTTAAACCTCTAGGCTTATTTTGACGCAAGAAACAAGCGGATGTGTACCGCATGTTCTGACGTCTTAAGCGGAAGTTGTTGCTGTTCATTACTCCCCTAATACGTATTCTAGAGCCATGCGTACAGACCTCCATCTAGAGGATCAAATTCAGGGTGCACTTAAGCTCAAAAAATGTCTATGACCCCTCTGAAGCCTGTAGAACTCATGTGAGTCGAATGAAAGATTGTGTAAGAACCACAAGTCACTGCTTTGGTTGAGGGCAGAGGCCTGATCAGCAGAGGTCTGTCCATAGTCCTTTTGTCCTCGTAGTCTGTCTGAATTAGCTGCTTGTTACATAATATGACTAACGAGTCATGATATAGTTTACATGTTCCCGCAAAAAGTTCCTGAGGAATGTCTGGTTCATAAACAGCGATCTTTCCTGTGTTTATGTCCCTTTGTGGATTTTACAAATGTGTAAATCATTGGAGGATATATTTATGAAAGGGGTCATATCCAGTAACCAGTCGTATTCCTGTTCTAGTATTTTTGTCATAGTACACTGCAGTTTTATTGTTGTGTAGCCCTTGTCATCCAAGCTTGACTTTTGACAATAAGGGTAATTTATAAACAATCCTTAGTCTTGCTCTGTTTCTGTACAATTTCAGATATTTTGTTTTCACAGTTGAGCACAGCTGATACAAAGTCAAAATAAATCCAAAAAGAAAACTAATCCTGCTGGTTTAAAGAGTAACTACTTGACATTGACATTTCATTTGTTGTATGTTTGTTCCTTGTTGAGTCATTTTAACATAATGTTATATTATCAGTGTGTTGGAGATAAAAATACAGTACATTTTAAATGATCACTGAACCTAAGAAAATGATACATATGTATAAGATGTATAGGTTTATGTACTTACCTCCAACTAAAAGCATCGATACATACAAAATACATACTTGTTGTTGATTGCTCCCCATTAAAAACATCTACCATATACAGCTTGTGCAATATGGTAAACATAAACTTACATGGTGATCATGTCAATTTCCTGCAGAAAATACAAGAGCCAAGAGTGATGCATTTGCCGCTCAGAACAGCCTTCCCAAGTTGGAGTATGTGCTTCACCCCCGCACCACCGGATTCACCTTCATTGTCGACCGACTTCGAAAAGGTCAGGTTTGATCCACATAAACCGCTTCGGAAGTTATGCAATGTCTGCATTAAACATGATAGCAATATGCTTGTAATAAGTATTGTAGTTAGTTAGCATTTGGAAAGCAGACACATGCTATGTGTTTATTCGTTTTTGATGATGCGCAGTATTTGTTAAAATGAAAATAAGCAGGACTCAAAGCCTGTCACCAAGATGGAAACATTTTATCAGCAAAACCAACAGAAAATGACGTGTCACTATGATGACGGACTTTATTCCACTGGCGCGGTTTGTAAGACAGGGATCATACCTGTTCATCTTCAAAGTCTCAGACCTATGCTTCATCCTACAGTCAGCTATTACAACTCCCCTGAGATTCTCCTGTTTCTCTATGAGCTAATTCTGGCAGTCCTCCAGAGGTCTTAAATACCACCTCTGGCCCTGCTGTGTCAGATCCACCCTGGATGCTGAGCATGGCACTAACTCTCCAAGCAGGTGTTGTGAATCAGTGTGATATCATCAGACTTGGATAATTCCCCCTCCCTTTCTCTGCACCACTGACTGACATGCTGTGCATGTTGTCTTTGTCCAAGTCCACTGTGCCCCTCTCAGCTCTATTTTTACCGTGGTAGAGCTAAGCTGCACAGGAGCAGGCGCTGGCAGGTGTCATCCTGTACTTTTGATATTTCATTTAGCTCTCTGTGTGTGTGTTGTAAGGGCACTGCAGAACAGTTAGGACGGTATAGAGCTCACTGAAGATTTTAAGCACCAAGTCCGTGGATGATTGGAGGTATCTGTGTAATGGGGCTAAAGAACCATGAAGGTTGCATAACCCAGTTCCAACAACCAGTGTGGATGTGTTAAAGGGATAATAATTCCCATAGTGGCATGTCCTCATGTCTGGAACTGCAGAGTTCACAGTAAGAGCTGTCTGTGTGTCTGTCTAGGAGTCCTATTTATTGAAATCTGAGTGTTTTACATTGTTCTACGTTTATCCTCATGAAAACTAAATCATTGTCTTGCTTTAGTTTTGAAGATGATTTTATGAGCCAGTCATCTTTAAACTTGTGTGCCTTTTCCCAGGAGACAACCTGGATGCCGTCCATGACGTTACAGTGGCATACCCCAAGAACATTCCTCAGACAGAACGCCACCTCGTACTGGGCCATTTCCCACGTGAGATCCACTTCCACGTCCGCCGCTATCCAGTGTCTTCACTTCCCAGCTCTTCCTCTGAGCTGGAGTCTTGGTGTCGAGAGCGTTGGGCTGAAAAGGAGGTCCGTCTCCGGGACTTTTACTCAAGCCAGCCCCGGGCCTTTGACAGGGACGGTGTTTCTCGTGTGCCACCCTGCAAGTCAGAGCTTCGAGTGGCTCTGATCAAAGCTGCCTCACTGCTGTACTGGAGCAGCTTCATTGCTCTGTGTTTCACTGGCCTGTGGCTCTGGCCTCCTTTCAGGCTCTACTTTTTAGTCCTGGTTGGAGTGTATGTGGCCCAGCAGAAGCTGGTCGGAGGGCTGGAGCTGCTGGAGTTGTCTTGCCATCGATACTGGAAGTCCATGGCTGCAGATGTAGGTGGGAAGAATAAGGTGCTAGATGGGAAGATGCAGTGATAATGAAAGTAATTTTGATTGGGGAAAAAAAGACATGTTTTCACCTATATTTAGCAATGACACTGAAAACCCAGTTGTCTTGACCTGTTTAGTCCAGAGGACTAGAGGGTCCCTTTTAGGAATCCAGTGCTCCATGCCTTAGACAGAGAGAGTCATAAGTGCACCTCCTGATGGTATGCATGGCTTCAGTGGAGAGAGCTTACCTTTCTGTTGATGAAGTAAAAGAGGAATGTTAAGTACATTTATCTGTGTTGGGTTCAAGGAATTCATCACATACGATGTGTCACTTGCCCTTTGTATGTTTCTCCTTGTATAATCACTGTTCTTTAGCTTGCTGTCAGTGCATTTTCTCAACTTTATGTTGTTGGTGTTTATTATGGTCGGTTGTTCAGAACCTCAGTGTGGACATGTGTCATGAAACAATGCTGTTAGTATTTGTTATACTGTTGCCATGTCTTTGAAACTGGTTTTATTGTATGCGATGTTGCTCTCAGTTTTATATCATAAATGGAGCAGAGCCATAGTACAGAGCGCCTGTACGTGTGATGACTTGACTCTAACCAATATTCAAATTAGCACTGATAGCTGAATTAGTCAGATGGGACTATTTAAATCAGTTAGCAGTTATTAACAAGGAAAGAAAAGGACCGCTATAATTCCCAGAGAATTATTAAGGAGTATACAGGTATATATGTGTACCATTGTTTACCTTTATTGGGTATAATTACCCCTTTTTATACAAGTCGTTGAATTATTTTTTTTCCTGTTACTCCTTAGAGATAGCCTTTGTGATGTTTATTACTGTACAGGTCTCTTGTTTGCTAAAGTAGCTTTTGCACATAAAAGCCAAAGGTGAGAAAAGCAGACACGATGTTTAAAAACAAATAGCAACCAAACAGAATGTAGTCTGTCTTGTCAGGAAGCAGTATCTTCACACACTACTGGCAAGGCTGCCTGTAGCTACGCTGAGGCAACACTTGTAGTAATATCAAAGGAAAATCAAAGATCTTATCTCATGTCTGGATATCTGCAGAAGCAGATGAGCTTTGTGCCCATTCTGGGAATGAAGGGATGCCTTGTAGAGGCAGGATGTGGGTGGTGCTGGGGTGGAAGAATGTCCTGTTGGGACAACATTACCCCTCAACGTTGAGGGTGGCACAGAGAACCAGACTTGGAGTGGAAAACTAGCCCTGAACTCAGCCTAATCCAAAAAAGCCCTGTAATGCCCACCTCTGCCTGTGTCCCTCTCTAGAGGACTGGCATTGATGCGCCTGCTAAACTCAATTAGCAAATGACAGCTGAGGAAGCTACTCCAATTGTGCCAAAAAAGGACAGAAATTGAAACAAGATTGGAGCAGTGCTTCAACCGCACTTTTAGCCACTGACTCTCTTTGCCATTGTTCTCAATACCACTTAAAAACACATTAGTTCTTGGAGTAATGGAACAATTGTGTCTTAGTCTATAGCAGTTTCTATAACACTGTGCAATGTGTGATCTAGCTGACCACTTCAACCCAACTTTGTGAAACAAATCTCCCTTTTACAGTCCGTCACACAACAGGAAGTGTCTTTCTTTTTTTTCTCCTTCTTTTCTGTTTATGCGAATCTGAAGCTCCTGTAGTTGAAGTGTAAAGGGGCTGATTCCAATCACTGTGATGCAGCTGCGTTAATGATTTTATCATCAGCATGTAGTAGTTTACCAAACATGGTACTATATATGTTTCTTCAGACTATGTAAGACTCCTGAACCAGCTACAATCTCCACATGTTAGTCTTTCACTTGTGTTGTCTTGTGTTGTTTATTTTACAATTACTTGCTGATGCTGGACCTCTTCAAAGTCACTGTCCTCAGGTAAACACAGTGGACACTGTTACGAGTCAGTCTCTTAAAGAAAGAAATATATATGAATAAATATACTATATCAACTCATTGGTGTCTCTGATTATTGTTGTACTTTCGTAAATATTGACTCCTGACTAGAATACTGATAGTGTGTGCAAGTTTGCTTTATCTTGTGGTAAAAGATTATCAGTTTAAAATGTTACACCCGTTATAGAAACATGGCTGGTACGATAATATCTTTATTAGATTTTGTATGAATTTTGGCTAAGATTTTATTTCCTTTATTCATCACTCCCCTCATAAAGAACACTGTTTCCATTACACTGTCATGCTCCTACACTGACATTTTTATTTTGCTGCAGGCCACCTTGTGTATTGTCTCAGCAGTCCTTTAATCTCGAATGTACTGTAACAATCACTACATTGCAGTGAATGAGTCAACAAGACCTTGAATGCTCATATTACACAACACAGGCCACGGTTTGCCTTGTCTGTTTTGCACACACGCGTCACACACACATTTTAGTCTACCATAGACAACCAAAAAGGTCAAGAGCTTTGAAGGTGAAGTGCAGTCGCCATAGTAACCAATGTTGACTCCCCTGTCTCCTGGCAACGGGATGTAGAGTGATGTCAATGGAAAGCATGCTATTTTCTCCTGGTGACAGAATGATGTCACTCCCTTGTGTTAGTGAAGAGAGTGGTGGAAAGAGAAGTTTATTTCTATATTCTATATCGCCGCTCTCCTGAGGGGATAGAGAGGGAGGGCTGATACGGACATCCTGTCCAATCAGAGAAAGACAAAGGCGAGGATAAACTAAAATAGCTGTCCAAGGGTGATGAATCACGGGCCAATTAGGGGCTGCAATTACACTCCTGTTTCTTTTTGCCCCACCTACCTGCCCACCCTCCTCCTCCCCTCTCTAGTTCATTCTCTGCATCTGAATATAACTTCAGATTTGCTCTGCTGGGTTTGACAGTGGGTGTTAGGAAAAACGGATGATGCACACAGACTCCATCACGCTGTATGAGACACATGAGAGCATCACTTCACTAATGTGTCTTTTTTTCCCAATTAAATTTGTTCCTAAAAGATGGATTCTTAGATGACTGTAGAGGAGCTTGAGGTCAAAGTGTTTGGAAATCTCAGTGTTCCAAATCCTGACCCAACAGCACCATGGAAGTATCTGAACGTTACTGGAAATATTTGTGAACACACACATTCACATAAAGACTATCTCACATCTAAATGTGCTCTGTGTATATCCAATTGCATGCAGACAAATGGGATCAACAAGGCGGTGTAATTATCCTTATCTGGCCAGATGGCTTTTTCAATAAAGACAGCAGACAATCCTGAGGTTACACAGGGACAAAGTCAAAGACTACTGAATTATAAAATAGCACACTGAGTTCCCTGGAGATCGAGCCTCCTTTTTGCCTCTAGTCATGTCCAGCATTTAAATGGCACTAGATGGGGTCATAAAAACATCAGTCTTCTCAATCCATAAATGCCCTAGATCCCTCAGAAAAAAAGCAAGAAAACTATCAACTGCAGTGGGTACAGAAATAGCTGTAACAGGAACAGGTTGTAATGTTCAACAGCCTTAATTAATATTTGTGTGGGCTAAGTTTAGAGCTGAGTGCTGAGTGTAGGGCGCCTCCAGGAGTGATTGCAGGAAAAGCGGACCTGTTGTTGATTCCACCGCGGTGACACAGACACACCAACAAAGAAGCCTTCCAACAGGATCAGAGCTATAAATAACTCCACGGCAGCACTGCAATATTAGTGGGTGGATTAGGAGTGAGTCGTCACTTCCTATTTATACACCAAATGCAGTCAAACCTTTTCATCGTGAGTGATTCATAGTGAGTGCTGACATAGTTAGGATTAAAATACGACACTTCTGATCTGTTGCAATTATTTGCTTTTACTCTTAAATCACGTCTTCTGTTAGGAGTCAATCATATATTGGTCAGTGTTGGGCTTTTACTTAACAGCCAGTAATTCAGTAGGGTTCTTTCATTTTCGCTGCGCCAGGAAGTCACATCACTTGCGTGTATTTGTAGACTGCAGTGAAGCTCTACAGATCTTGCCAAGCAGGTTAACGTCAGAGGCAGGCAGGGGATTCAGCATCACTCAGTATTCTGCTGCCATCTAGAGGTCTGAGGATTTGGTTTTTACTCATGTTTATTTATAGCCTCTCCTCACCATCGCCATCCCTCATCAACACAAACAACACCAAATTTGTACATCCGCGTGTGCTTCTGTCCAAATTGACACTGACACAAGAACTGAACCCAGCAAGAATACATTTTTATTTAGAAATCACGTCAGAGAAAATCTTGCCATAGCAATAGAAGAAAACAATTATTTTCCAATTCTCAGCTCAAGAAAAATATTGAAAAAGATATAGATCAGTCAATAAAATAACAACCATATAATGTAAAGCAAACAAAGACAAATGGCATATCAATAAAATGCTAAAAGTGAACAACAAAACGATAATATTCTATTGTGGCCACTGACTGTCAACTGCACTGACTTTGGGACATAAATGATGTTAATGTCCTGTATATATATTTATCTTTTTTATAGAAATGACAACGTCCACTGTCTTGTACGACCTTGCAAAGGCAAGCAAAACGTTAACAGTGTCAAACTAGTCAAGTGTGAACCATTTTGGTAACGCCAGCAGGCATGCATACTCTGACATGGCACAATGACACACCAGGGCCACGAAGCTGTGCTATAACCCAGTTCAAAATTGACCTCAAATGTCATGAAAATTAGCTCTCTCTCTTGTTTTTTTTTTTCTTTTTCTTTTTACAGTTTGATGATATAAAACAGAGGCTCTGGCCTGGTCTGAGGACAAGAGCTTGAATTTGAAGATAAATACTCCATTAAAGCTTGCACGACTTTGTGTTGTAAGAAACACGTCATCTTATGACCAAATATGCCCAAAGACCAGGATTATAAAAAGAGGGTGGGACACGATCCCAAACGTAGCTCAACACTAGGAGACAGCATCTGCAGTGAACTGTGTTTAAATAAATGTAGCATGGTCAAACACAGGCTTCATTTGAACATATTCTTTAGATTTGAGAGAAAACTGTTTATTGAAGGCCAGTTGCATTTTGTTTTTAGTTGTTCAGAAGCTCGTTTGGCTTGTCCTTGACGACCACTCAGTTACTTTTAAATGTATGACCCATCCTCTCATCATCCTGTCCTTAAGCCAGCAGGCAGCCAGAAAATGTCTCCATTGCGCCTCAGACACATTCTGCCTCAGCCACATTGATGGCTGAAAGCTACATGCTCCTGACAAGTCACCAAAGTGACATGTTGTTCTTCACACAGCGCACACACACAGGCACAGAATCCATGGTAACAGATGTAGATCGGTAGAACTGAATGAAATAGAAAGACTGTTCACTGTGTGGGATATCACTTCTACACTATAAACTCTAGCAATGGGACACTTAAGCCACTATGTGTACATTTCAGTCAAAATAAATACACATCAAGTGAGCCAAATCCAAATCAAACTGCTATCATTGTCAAACACAACAATGAATACTTAAATATGACATCAATCTGTGCGGTATCATTTGGATGAGAACAGAGATTATAAATACTATTACATCCATTCTACTACAAGCTAAGAAAAAGTTAACTTATACAGAATTAACAACTATCATGGTCTTAAATTGCATTATTTGCTAACCAGTGACAAATACACTGAGACAAAGTTCACAGCACAGAAGCACAAATCCACAAAAGCAATATGTAGAGTGACATCTCAGTTGGCTCATTTAACAGTGTCATGTGGAGTGGGCCGATGATCATACTCAGCTCCACTGCCTCCAGTTATCTAGATAAATAAAACGACTAAGCGATATTTTTAAATGTGAGTGACCTGTCTATAATCGTGCATGTGTTTAATTACCATGAAAGTGTGGTGCATGCCTTGTGCAGCGATGATGAGAATTCTGTGTGACCGTGCTTGAACACTTAAGTCAAGTCCCTAACGGTGTTCCCAGCTGTTTGTGGAGACTGCCCTGTGACACATAAATCAAGGACTATTTTTTGGGAGGGGGAGCCTATTCAGCAAGAATAGATCCAGCACACCAATCTTCTAATCAGCAGAGGTCTAAGGTCATTGACCACGGACAGGGAAGGAGTGTGGGGGAGGTGAAGCCAAACCTTCACTGACCACTAAGTCTGCAGGTTGTGTTGTGCAGCGGCAGAGGTGAGGGGGTAAAGGAGAGGGAGAGGAGGGCACGGGAGTGAGCTTTCCCAGACAAGTTAATCCAACATTGGGAGCTCATGAATTGTCTGAGGGAACATGCTCTTCAAAGCCCTCGCTCTCCCTAACCAGAGCCCTCTCCAGGATGACGCGTCCCTCCTTGTACCGCTGACTGTCCTCGGTGGCAAACTCATAGATCCAACCCAGCTTGCTGTTGCAGTTCTTGCAGCTGACGTCCCTCACCATGTGCCTGCCGGTGAGCATCACTCTGTCCTGCACCTCGCTGTACTGCAGGTTCACCACCTGCGGGGTCGAGATATAAGCTTGACACAAGTCGTGAAGCACGAAACAAAAGTACTGAATATATGTAGCCTGTTTTCATTTAGGCGTACATGTCACAGCCGGCATCTTCATGGCTCATTTCACTGTACCTTATTGAAGAGGAATGCTCTTCCTGTGGCTCCTGTGAATCGTGTGGAGATGAGCTCGGACCGATTAGTCAGAATGGTGTCACAGTTGGCACAAGAGAAGAGGCGTGTTCCGCCAATGTGGTCCAAGAAGATACGACCCATCGTCTAATCTCTGGGAGTGACTGAACTCAGGCTAATGCATGAGAGAAAAGAAAGAACAAACGATTTATGGTTGGGAAGTTAAATAACAGCAAGACTTGACTATAAACAGTAAATAAGCAGTAACACCCTATCATAAAATAATCTATCAGTTTCATGAGGCAAATCAAGTTGTGAACTCTAAAAGATTTTGCTGTATTGTTTATAATGCAGCTATTCTTATAACATAACAATAGCCATATAACATATACGGCTATTGTGGGCAATTTTGTCAAGGTTCTCTATCTTTTGGTTCACTGAGAACTGAGAACCTTTGAACTAAAACACACAAGACTTAAAAACAGGCATGTGAAGCACCAACAGGTTGCAGCGAGCAACAAGAAATCCTAAGTCTTCGCTGCTTTTCCAGAGTTCTTATTGATACTTATTTAGTAGCTGGGCCATCAACACATAATGTGTGTTGGTCCTTAATAACCGTAATAACAGGTTACTCTTCAATGTCAATATGAGAGATATTTGGATGTCTGGACATCAGAACCGGTTAATCCTTTTCTGAGTGAAAACGTCTTTGAGATCCTGAAATTAGCACTTCTGAACATTGTATATGTATATAGAGATGTTCAGGCAGGATGTGATAATATGAAAAAAGTACCTTGATTTGTAATTTTTTTTTAATCAGTGGATTAACCAAACAGATCCACTTCTATAATTTTTCAAACTGATCTTTCAAATTATGCACTATTTGACATTCCAGCCACAGGGCTTTATTCATATTACTCAAACCGTACATACCTAAATGAAGCATGTCATAATATTTGGGTTGAGAGGATAAATGTGAAGTCACTTTTGAGACTTTACAGACTTAAATCATGGTGATAACAGTCAAAGGGGGTCCAGGCAGGCTGAACTGTGCAAGATTTTGCTGTGTTTGTCCTCAGGAAATCCTCATTACCACTTTAATATTATTTAAACCAGTGTCTGCTGTTGGAATACATGATGCTTCATTATTTTTATTTGCTGCACAACATAACTTTTCATCTTTAATACACATAAATATCTGCAATCAATTTCTAGTGAACATCAGGAAACCAGAAAAAGTAGAAAAGTATCTAACGACAAATTTGAAAGGAATAAAACTATTGTGAGCTCAACTTGTTATTTTCTGAACTTTATTTGGAGGTTTTCCTGCTACCTCACCGTTGGCACTTGACTCATTTCAACAAGTACTTCATGTTCCTGACTGGCTTGTCGTGAGTAATGTTGACTGTAGATGGCAGCTTTGCTTTGAATGGTGCTCAATCTCAACGGCATTGTGAAGAATATTTCAGCAAACCCTCTTTTAAACATAAAGACGTTAGCCTTACTGACAAAAGACAACACTTTAGCCCCTATTTACGGTGGTTTTGGACAATTCAGCCGAATGGTTTCGTCCACATCTAGCCAGGCTAACGGCAGGCTAACAGCTCAGCTAACAGCAACAACGACAGCAAGCTAGGAACAAGAGGATCACAACAAACCGCGTATTTCGGCTCAACTACAGATGACGGCTTCCTACCTTATTGAATTCGTTTCAGGGCAACAAAACGCCTCGGCCAACGATGGTGTCACCGAGCTTTTGGGTGTGTTTTAGGCGCACATCGGCTGTTTGTGCCGTCGTCGTCGTGGCTTTGTTGTTCTCTTTCAGCTGTTCCTGTCTGCGCTGTGCTCACCGAGCAAGTATCAACATCCGGCTGTGACGCGCTGCGGCGGCCTCCGGGCGCGACCACCAGGGGTCAGCAGAGGGGAGCAGCACGTCCGACACAGCTGAGCACAAACACTTCACACAGCACAGGTGAGTTCACTCCTGTGCGAAGGATTTCAAACTGCATCACCTCTCCGTAACTGCATTGTTTTTGAGCTGATGAACAGAAAAAAAAGAAGAAGTTCAATACAACAAAAGTGAATACACCTGTGATCACTGACACATGAAAACCTGAAATCCTAAATGAATGCATTTGGGATTTCCAATAAGCATAACTGCATGGACATGACTACAACAAAACTTGGGAACATCAGAACTTTCTCAACTTGTAATCTAAAGGCTGTGTTGTTCTGTATGCCTTCATCCTGACTCCACATGGAAAAGAACTGCCAGCAGATTTAATTATAACTGTTTGTGATGGAAAAGGATAAAGGAAGATTGGTGATTAACTAAAAATCAGTAGAAACACAGCAATAATCAGGAGGTACAGAATGAGCCATACAGTTGTCTTCAAATTTATTCATACCCTCCCATCGCTGAAGTACGTTGAAATTGACAAAAGTAATAATAAATAAAAATTTTATGAAAATCATGACATTGCTTTTGAATTGTGGTTCAACAGAAATATTTTTTTACAAAACAACAACAACAACAAACAAGCAAACAAGCATGATGAGACCCGTAAACTAATATTTTGTTGAACAACCCTTTGATGCAATCACTGTAATCAAGTGTTTTCTGTAACTCTCAGTCAGACTTCTGCACCTTTTCACAGGTATGTTGATTTTGGTCCACTGCTCATCAGCAAAGTGCTCTAATTTGTCCAGGACAGTTTTGTTTTTTAAATTCTTCGTTTTAACCACAATTCAAAAGTAATGTCTTATTGCACAAAATTGTAATTTAGCAATTTTTTATTTATTATTGCTTTTTTCAGTTTCTAGTTATCTGAGTGACTATTGTGAATTTTGCCTTTTCTTTAATGGAAGGGTAGGAATACATTTGATTGCAGTGCCACTAATCAGAGCGGCAGTGGACGGCCACCTGAAGAGACACAATGGACGGGACACTACTTGCACAATGCAAGTGCTTCAGACATTGCACAGAGGTTATTAATAGAGTCTGTGTGACAGTTCAGATTGTAAGAACAAGAGTGGACAACATTAACCTCTATGGATGTTGTCCAAGTTTGAACCTTGGCACAAGAGGAATATACCAGGATGACATCAAAGCGTTCACAGCGGTAGTGTCGGCCAAGTTCACCAATTTCCCTTTGCTATCATCTGACCAAAGAAAGTGCTTCCAATATTCATCAGGCTCTTCTGGTGTCCTTTAGCAAGGTTTATTCTTGCAGTTTTGCACTGATTGGCAAACAAGGGTGTAATTCTTCAGTACTGTTTGTCCATAGTGGTGGAAATTTGACACTGTCTGGGCAATCACACTCTGATTTCCATTGATAACCCCTGTGCAATTTCTGAAGCACCGGCCCGTCTGTTTTTTAGAGCTGGATTATGCAAGCAGCACACTATCCCTGGCGCCGTTTGAGGAAGACGGCGAGTGTAGTTCTGATTAGTGGCATTAAGGCTCATTCTATACCTCCCGATTACTGCTGCAACTATGATTTTTTACTTTTTTTTTTTTTTTTTAGCTGTACGCCAATCGTCCTGTTTTATTTTGCATCTTTGAGCAGTCTCACAATCAAAATTGTCCATTCCATGTCCTTTCAATGAGGATCCATGATGCAGACATACAGATCGATACAGCCCATCAGTCCAAGGTTGAGAAAGCTCGAGTGTCCACAGCTGATTTTATAACCATGATCATGCAGTCCAGCTTACTGGAAACCACATGTGTGCTTAATTTGGTTTCAGGGATCACAGGTTTTCTGAATTGTGTATCAGGGATCATCCATCCATCCATTATCTATACACCGCTTAATCCTCACTAGGGTCATGGGGGGCTGGAGTCTATCCCAGCCAACTTAGGGTGAAGGCAGGGGACACCCTGGACAGGTCACCAGTCTATCACAGGGCCACACTTAGAGACAGACAACCAAGCACACTCACATTCACACCTACGGACAATTTAGAATCACCAATTAACCTTTTTGGACTGTGTGGGAGGAAGCCGGAGAACCCGGAGAGAACCCACACTGCACGGGGAGAACATGGAGACTCCACGCAGAAAGATCCCGGTGCCCCCACCGGGACGCAAACCGGCAACCTTCTTGCTGCGAGACAACAGTGCTACCAACTGCGCCATCCTGCACCTATCAGGGATCACAGGTGTGTTTACTTTTGTTGCATTGATCTTTACTTTGGGGCCTTTGGGGTTTTCAATACAGTTTTATTAAGGTGTTTGCTTTCATTGTTTATAAGGGAAAACACTCTGTTTATCAAGTTAGAAATATTGCATTTATTATGTTGCAATTTGGAATCGTTTGACATTGACTTGACATTGCACAGGGGTGCACTCGTCTCTCATGTTGTTTACTGTATGGAGTGTAATCGTTGTCCTGTGGTTGTTTTTCATCTACATGCCCAGAAACAAAAGATACAAATCAGCTGTCTGCTAACGTTAGTGCAATCATTTTAAATTGTCCACTATTCCTATAAAGATAAACAATAAAATAAATACCAATAAAATGAATGATGACTTGATTGCAATCAGGGGATGTTCTGCTATCTGCTGATTTTACAAGTAACACCTTTCCTTTCCACCTACAACAGGTCAAAATATCTGCCAGAAAGACAAGGTACAGGCAGACGTGTATCGACAGACCAAACAAACCCAACGCTGTGATAATAGTTTGAGGACAGTTTCAGCACCAGGGGCTGAAGGAGGAAATGTACAAGGATGTGGAAAGAGATGATGCAGTTGTGTTTCCAGGAGTTGGCTGGAGCGCTTACAGCTCCAAGAGATTCACGGTACACACCAAAGATCTCCAAGTGCAGAATCCACAACCTCCAGGTCCGCGGGTAGGAATCTACAGATGGGTTCCAAACAACATCCAGCAGAACGTCTTCGTGAGATGGTGGTCCACTAAACCAGCCTCAGTGTTCCTTCTGTGAAATACTCATTTAACAATGAACACCATTCTTCCTGAAGATGTTTCCTGATGTGGTGCATTGACAATAATAGGGAATACTGCCTCATTTACAGGTTTTTTTTTCTCTAAGTTATTCTTTTTTTTTTCTTCTTCTATTTGTCACACATCTCCTAATTTTTGTTGCTTGATATAAATCTGATGACTCTACAACGTCGAGCTATCTTGTTGTTTTACTCTGCCGTGATTCCAAGGGTCGGGCTATCTGCAAAGTTCATCTTAGGGCAAACTCGTAAAGTATATAGCAATCTAATCATATCTCTAAACATCTCCAAAAGTGAACCTGTCGTCTTTTACTAAATTGCTGGTTGTTAACATATCATTTTACAACACAAGGACATTACACAAGAGGAAGTTACACCTCATCACCTGTCATCTCTCGTAAGGAGGTATCTTGTGCACTGGCACAACTCTAAACTAAACAACTGCATGTAAAATATAATTTACAATGAAACTGCGTACTATCATATAATCCTTATTGTTCACCTAATTCTGTAAATATTGTAAATAAAGTGTTCCTATCCAGGAAAAGTCTCTATGAAAACTACATTTTTTAAACTGTTGTTGTGGTTTTGTGCCCAAATGAGTTTTATTGTGAATCAGAAATGTAGTCATTTAACTGGAAAATGACTCTGGTTGCTATCACTATGTCCACAAAGCCTTTCCTACACACTGAAATGATGAAGCAGATAGTGATATATGACATTTCTGGCTTACCTTTTCAGAAGAGGATAATTATATGGAGGGGGGAATATAAAACTAATTTTGTTTCCACTCTGAACAGACAGCTTGTTTGCAATATGATGCAATAGACTAACTGAAAACAGAGAACTACCCTTTATTAGGAATAATGTTTAAAGGTTTCACGCTATACTAACATGCCAGGTATTGATATACAGCTCAGTCATAGTTTTTTAAATATTGCTGTCTGGCTTTTTAAAACATAGACCAAAAGATGATACTTGTTTTATTTCTAAGCGATTGTGAGCCTTCGCCATTTAAATATAAAATGTAAAAATATATTAATGATTTATTAAGTATGATGGTGAAGGTCGTAAACATGACTTAATATCTCACTGACCATCATAAAATGTCTGCTGTTTTATAAGACACGAGGCTATACTTTTGATTTACAGGTTAAAATGTAAGTGGCATGCTGACAAACCGCCGTGGAGACAGAGAGGAGGTGATATGGCCTGCTTGATCAGATAAACAGATAGGAGGAGAATATAAAAGTAGAAAATTGGCAGGAATGGGTATTTTTTTTCTCACATGAGATGAAGTCACCTTTCTCGTCCTCTTCTTTTCCTTTCTAAAACTTTGCCCCTTTGGGACTCTGCGTTCTCCACACCCTTCACAGGTACAGTGTGCTTTTACTGTCGGTGAAAGCTCACAGTCATTCTTTCTCTGAGGCTGAAGGAGGAGAAAAGAGGAGGGAATTACACAAACCCCTCAGTGTGGACAGCACTCAGTATCTCACCTCATCATGGCTACATCTGCGCTCCTGCTTCTGGCAGCCCTTGTTGGATCCTACGCTACATTTACAGGTAAATACAGGACAGGCCAAAATTCGTAACTTGTTAGACACTTTTACTGCACTGATTTACTTGCTGCAGTTACGGATTTGCGGCAAGTAAGTCATTCAGAGCAGCCTTGTGATGAGATCAGAGTGATAGTGACTGAATAGGCAGCCAGCTTTTCCAAGGATCTGTTGTGGTCATGTTCATGCTGTTGGTTGATGCGAGTTGTACCTAATCTAGTTGGACATTTTCCCAAGTGAGAGTGAAGATAGATTATACTTTCATCTGCACATTACCTTCTACTTACCACATTACTGTACTTGGCTGTATGACAGAGTTTATACTTTCACCAGCATTATATGGTGTCTTCCTGTTGCTGATGTGCACAGGAATTGAAAAACGTACAGTGTGTATGTTCAAGGACTTTAGGCTACAAATAAAAAGAGTGAATCGTACAGACTGAAGTTTATAGCACAGACTGAGAAGAGTCTGCTGACACAAGCAGTCAGGAAATGTACATTCAGTAAATATTCCATGAATCAGTTGTAACTTACCCAACAACAAATCTTAGATCCTTACATCCACGTTGGGACCAAAGTCTTGGTCCAGATGACAAAAACAGGCCCTTTAGTATTTTTACTATGACTAAGAACGGTTGCATTTCATTGGAAAATGAAACACATAGAAGATGAAAGCATTGTTATTCTTTCATGTTAACTTTTCAAATACAAAATTTATACTGCCGTTTCCACCCATGAGTTAATTTTGCAAGTTACTTTTATTTCACTGTTTTAGAAATAAATTAACTTTTTGCCTTTTGTCACATGTAGACGCTGTTGGAGTTGCTGTGCGAGAAAATGAATTTTCAACAGAAAAATCAGACCAGGTACTGTAAGCTACGACTTGTTGGTGTTTATTACGTAGTACAAATATTGTTATATATATATGTGTATTTTTTAAATCCTATACTCAATATCCTGTTTCTTCGTGCTACAGACAGAAGCTTACATGTCTATACTTTGCTCACCAATACCTGCCTCGTCTCCATCATCCTCAGGTAATGCACTTTGCAATCATAATCAACAAGAATACTAACCTTTTATGAACTTGAAAGCTCAGTTTATATATGTATATATATACACACACACACGTATAATGATGAATCCTTTCATTCTCCTTGGTTATTTGAATGCACACTGTACAACATATTGTTTGTTGGAGTATCACAACATTGCTGACATTTAGTTTTCTTGTTTTCTCAGTCCATGCTCTCAGACCTGCTGATATTGCAGCTGTTCACACCTTGGGAATGCCACTTTCACAAAGGTAGACTGCAAAAATACAGTGCATGATGCCAACTATGAGTAGCAACACATATGCCTTGTTTGCAGACTACATCAAAAGCTAAACCTAATATATTAAACACTAAATATATTCTCTTACAATGTGTCTGTGTTCTTGATTAGGGATGAAGCATCCAGAATTGTCAGCAGACTAACTGGTAAGACCAAACCCTCACTTACAGCAAGTCTCTACAATTACCTAGAACGGTGTTGTTGCTAAGTAACTGTTCTTCTATCCTTGATGTTGCTTTTAGTTTTTTTCTCACTTTTACACGAGTTATTTGTAATGACAGTGTTGTTTCCCTTCATTTGATCACGCTGTTGCATGACAAGACGTTGGAAGTATCGGTACTTTCAGTATGCCTGATTTTTTAGACTTTCTATTTAGTTTTCTAATTACATTTTCAAGCTCGGCCTTTGTGGTCATCGATTTCATTGTAGTTAACCGCCACAATCTGGCTCTGTCACTTATTAACTTTAAGTGTATTTACGCTAAAACAGATACTTTTCATAGCATTAGGGGCTCTTGTGATTATGCATTTGAAAGTATTTGTGGAGAGTTCAGTTCAAGGTCAGAGTCAAGACTGTGTCAGTGGAAAAGCCGGGTTCAGACCACGCTTTGTAGAAAAAGCGTGAGAACAATAAACCCGTAGTTCTGTTGAGGTTATCTGTAAGGATAAGATAATGGGCCATAAATACAGATTGCCGACCTTCATTTCACATAACAGCAAGAAAAACTGGCAACATAAATTGAAGCTTTCACCAGCTGTCCTTTCCGCTTTTATCTCATAATGTGCATAATCCACTGACTGATAGTGTTGTAATGGATTATACATACATGCTTACTAAAGTCTCTACAACTGTGTCTGTGTGGTTTGAATAGAGCTGCTGTCCATGTTTAATCCTGAGGTGATCGCTAAACATGTGGATCAGACCTCACTGCAGCCCAGGTAACACACACACACATCACACACACATGCTCAGTCACCAATGGAAATGCTGCATAATAATACTGCTGCAGGATTCTTAACATAGATGTGTGCATGTGTTCTAGGAGCTTATTGGAGGAAGCTGAGGAACTCTCTCTCTCCCTTTCACCTGAGGTACAATCAACCGTTGCATAACAATTATTATGCATTTCATTATTACTCTGAATGGGCTTACCCACTTAAAATATGGTGATAAATAAATAAGACGTTCAGCTGGAAGCAGAATATCAGATCAAGGATGGTGTGCTGTTCCCTCCTCAGAGGACAGCTCAGGGGGAAATCAAGCAACTTTCACCAAAACTACAAATCACAGTTAACAAAACTCTGTCAAAGCCAACTCCAGCTAAGCCCGGCTAACTGTCTCCTGAGCGTAGCTTCATATTTAATTGGCAGATATGAAGCTAATAGTGATCTTCTGATCTACCGTTTGGCAGGCTTTTTTTTTTTTAACCAAATTTTATGGTAGCAACAAAAAAGTTGCAGAAACATCTGAACAAGAAGATGTGGCATCACTGCAGTATTGTCTCAGTCACTGTCTTAGTGGTTACTTTGGTCAGCTCACAGCCAAACGGTTGCTCCTTATATTGTGGGTTTACTCTGCCAGGTTCAATGAATATGAAGCTCAGTAATTGCTAACTGTTGTATGTCCCTGCAGGTGACAGACTGGAAGTTAGTGCTGCTGGTTGTCCCGACAGATTCAATGTGTGCCTGTTCACCAAATGTAAGTTTCCTTGTTTTTTTTGTATCTACTAAACAAACATGCCTCATGTTGCATCTGATCTTGTATTGGGGTTTCTGAAGAAGTGTTGCTGCTTCTTTGCGCCTCAGGTCGCTGCAGACATGAAAACTGCAGTGCAGGACGTGGAAGCAGCTTTACAGATACTGCAGGAAAGGGTATGGTACTTTCTTAAAGTACAGTTTTGCCATTAACAGATAAAACAGTAAAATGATTAAAACAGTAATAATAATATTCTGGGTGTATGTTTATAGTTGCAGCGCACTTTAGTTCATGTGGTGACCTGGAGCGGATATCATCAGCAAGACAAGTGAGTGTTTGAAGTAAAAATGTTTGTGTAATTGCTTATTATTTTAAACTAATAAACTGGAGTAAACCTTACACAGCGGGCAGCCTGCAGTGTTACAGTTATGTGTGTGCTTTTAATGTTGCAACAGGTGCCAGTGTATGAGAAATAAAAACATAAACCAAGGTCTATATAAAGCAGCTCTTCTGAAATCACTGCAGGTAAAAATACTTCTAAATACACAATATTTATGTGTTTCATTTCACTGCTTTCCTGACAACTGTCCATTCCACTTGCTTTCAGGACTCTCTAAGTCACGTCTTGCACAATCCAAAGTGGCACAGCGACAGTGCAGACTTCACCGTTGTCCTGCAGTCTGAGCCAGTTATCCTTGAACCCAACTCCGACTCCGTAAGTAAAGAAGAGCTCTTCATAGATGTCATTCATAGCTACCATCACCATTACTATCAACTGTTAGTTACACAACCTGCCTTCCAGTAATAGTGCATGAAAGAAATGAGCTAATGTGTAACTTGGATACATCATATGTTTCTTTGAAGGAAAGCCTGTGGTCCGACCTTGACCAATTAGCTAATCAGCTATGGACAAACCTGGTAAGTATTTTTAAACTAGAAGCACGGAAGATAGTTAAAAGAACAATTTGCATATTTTGTTTTACAGAGAAGCATGCTGTAGATCCATCTTTAATTTATCCAGTATTAAATTGTGCAATATGTTACTTAAACTACAACATGCTGTTAAATGCAACGACACTAAATCGATTTTTTAAAAAAAAATCTGTGATGAGACAATAAAGCATGTCACATTATTTCCTGTCATTTATGTTCTTCTGACACGGCCCATGTGTTGTAAAATGAGCCAGGAAAGAGTCACTAAAAGCAAAAGATGGAACAATGATTACAGCGAACGTCTGTGTATCTGACCAGACGTTAGATAAAAGATGTAAAGATTAACCATGTGAGACGATCTCCAGGATCATTTTCCCTGGCGCTGTTCACACTGCATGCACATATAAAGAGAAGAATTGTGTAATCAATATGGGTAGACGCTGTGTGGTTATTGGCTGTGCAGAATGACACCACCTGACCCAAAAATCTTAACCAATCACAACTGTCTCTGCTCACTTCCTGCTCCAGCTTCAGCCATCGGCAGGCCCAGCCAAGGTCACGGACGGCAGCGCCTTTTCTATTCCTTGTCCTACTCAAGTAAGACATGCCGTCGCTGTCTGTTCAAAAGTTGCCCACAAACTGATCTAATTGTGCTGCTCTCCAACTCACAGAACACCTTTGTTTAATACTAACATGATCAATCCTTATCCCAGGAGCGACCTTTCCTGCGAACACAAATAAATTCCCCTGCTGAAAAAGAGGAGTTTTATAGAGCGGCCTCTGCGCCAGATGATCTCGTAAGATTCTTTCTTTGACAATTTCTAAAGCAGAATAACAGACTATTTAATCCAATTTAGTGAAGAATACTGTCTGTTTTTAGACTATGGGTACTGAGATACATTGCACAGACCGCAGTCCATCTCCTACTACACCCACTTCAGGTAAATATATACAGATACATATTTTTGAAGCTCTGCTAGCAAATGTTGGGAAATATTGTTCAACTCAATCATGCTCAATCCCCTTGTTCTTTCTCCTGTGTAGTTCATCAGCTCAGACCTGCAGATATCAAGGTGGTGGCAGCAGTCGGGGATTCTCTCACAGTAAGTGTTTCACTTTTCCTCATTTGCTTGCTCTGATTTGTTAGGTCCATATTTAAAACTACTTTTGCACTTAAGATGTCCAGTATTTAGGAGAACAGGACAACACATGTACAGACGTGGAGCTATTGTGTTTGTATTGTTTGGATATGTGTGAACAATTAGAGTTATGATAGATATAAGATTTGAAAGAGCTATAATACTCTCAAATGATTTGTGGCTATTTGCATCTGACTTTGTTGCACCAGAAATTTCAGTAAAGCTTTAATTAATGTTCGCTCTAGTTAAACTGTTTCTGGTCTTGCTGTGTCACATCTGATGTGTTTTGCAGGCAGCCAATGGTGTGGGTGCAAAGGTGGACAACCTTCTGTTAGTGATGAATCAGTACAGAGGGCTGTCATGGAGGTACAGCAAGTCACAGGATGCATTTGCAAGTTTTGATAACTTGTGAAAATACAAAAGAGTTCATTTGGTATGTTTCTGAGCTGCATTTAAAACTAACTAAAGCGTATTTCTGCACTTTTCAGCATCGGCGGTGATGAAAACATAACCACTGTGACCACGTTGCCAAGTATGTTTGCCACCTTCTTTTTTTTTTTTTGAAATTGCATAACATACAACGGCTGGGTTAAGGTGTATTTTATTAAATAACAGACGCCCATCATTTGCCAATTGAAGCACTGATAGCATCTAAATGACAGTTTCTTATCACTGCCAGACCTCATGTAGTCCATCGTACCCGCCTTTGATGTGAATCAACCTAATGTTTTTGGTTGCTAATGCAAAACCATCAAAACATATTACAAATGTAAGATAAAATTCACAAAGGTGTTCACACAGCACAACGGGACATTTCCTACATTCACTTGCTTTTTCCAAAGCTTTCAACCAACAAAAAACAAAAAAGCAAATGGACTTAATTGTTTGCTTTTGTACACTTAGAAATAAAAAAAAAATGTAAAGGACCATATCTGCCACAAACTGTACCAATCAATTTTTCTGATCTTTCCAATGATCCTTTGCAGACATCCTGAAGGAGTTTAACCCCTCAGTCACTGGATTTTCGACGGGAGTCTGTTCACAAAGTGATGCTGCATCCTTCTTCAATCAAGCTGTGCCAGGAGCAAAGAGTGGGTCAGTCACATGTTTTACTTGTTTTTTATTCTGACTTTTGAGGCTAAGCAAATAAAGTCATAGCACAGCCTTTGGCACATGATAACAAAGAATTTGCACTTGTTTTTTTCCCAGTGATGTGGTACAACAGGTGCGCGTATTGGTGGACATGATGAAAAAGGATTCGGTAAGGCAGCGAGTACAAACGCATTAAGACATGATCTCATGTGAAACGTGTCTCCATTTTATGTCCACGCTTAGCAAATTAACAACACAAGGTGTACCTCTTATCTCCTTTAGCGCATTGATTTCCACAACGACTGGAAAGTGATCACCTTGTTTATTGGTGGCAATGACTTATGTGACTTCTGCACAGACAGCGTGAGTGCTCGTTTTTTATTTTTTTTACAGATTTTGTCATGTTTTCTACTTACTTTTGAATTACGCTTTGATAATTTTCACACAACAGTTGTGTGAATGTGTATTTGTGTGAATTTCACTCTGTTGACATTCAGTTTATGGTTTTTTTTTTTGCTTTATAATTTCTTCTGAACACATTGATAATCACAAATATCATCATCTATTTCTTTTATGGCAACTAATAATAGTCAACATGATCATCACAGTTTTCAAAAACTGACAAAACTGCTTGTTTAGTTCAACCAACAGTTCGGAATACAAGCCTCAGGAACCCAATAAAATCCAACATTTGTTTATAAAAATGACTTGCCAACTCAATCAATAAGTGAACGAGTGGGAATATGTTTCTCCACAGGTGTTTTTGTCTGCCAGGAATGTGGCCGTTCGTATTCAACAAGCTCTTGACATACTCCACGAGGAGGTATGTTTTCATCTTCTTACGCCACACTCACACAAACATACAACCTCACTGTATGTTTGCAATGTCAAAACAATAATCCACATTTCAGAGGGCCGATACCTGTTTGTGTCTTCTAGGTGCCTCGTGCCATTGTCAACCTGGTCGAGCTGTTAAACATTGTACCGCTGCGTGACGTGCACAACGATAAAACTCTGGGCTGCCCCACCTGGTTTGTGAGGTCAGTGATTTCTCTGGTCATTTAAAACAGTTTGACCAAAACACTTTCCACACGTCATTGTTTGATGTTTTTGATGTTTGTATTTCAGTTTGATTTGCCCTTGCGTATTGAAGCCTAAGGCGGGATCGGTTGAATTCCAGCAGCTCGAGGACTTCAGCAGAGCCTATCAGGTGCAAAAACTTTTCTTTTTGTTTTCTTACGTGCACTGCAAATTTTTAAAAAAGTACAATAATGAATGAAAAATACTTTATTCATCCCAGAAGGGAAATGTGCAATATGCACCATGACAGACACAAAAAGCTGGCAAAGAGAAAATCAACAAAATCTTCACATCTTTTAGGATAAAGAGAGTGAATCTGCTATTGTTCCACCATCACGTCAAAAGAATTGTCACTGTAAAGTCAAACACTTCTTTCCACTGTTTTGATCTTTATCTTGTGGCTGTTTTTTTTTTTCCTCCAGCTTGCTATGAGACAGCTGGTTGACTCTGGGAGATATGACACACATGACAACTTCACTGTAGTGTTGCAGCCCTTCTTAAGAGAAGTTGTCCTCCCTGTGTCAGAGGTAAAACAAACAAACAGGCAGAGCTGAAACATAAGTGTTTTCATTTAGCTGTTTGTTTCTATTTTTGATTTCTTCCACTTGTGTTTTTTAAGGACGGACGGCCTGATCGCTCTTATTTTACACCTGACTGTTTTCATCTCAGCCAGAAAGCTCACTCTCTCATGGCTCTTGCTCTTTGGAACAACATGGTAGGATTTGATTAGGACCTTTTCCATGTTTGTAATTTTGCCGTTTTCTCTTAAAATGGTTCAAAAATAAATCTCAGATTTTCACAATCTCTTAGCTGGAGCCAGTCGGCAACAAGACTTTTGAACAAGACTTCACAGCTGGCATCGATCTGAAATGTCCTTCTGAGGTAGCACATCATCAGGCACTTTCATTTATACATTGCTGCTAATATCGCTTTTGTGTACCAGTGTTTTTTATTATTTTTATTTATTATTTCTTTACTAGACCAACCAGTTCTTCAGGACTGCCCTCAATAGTGGCTACACTTATCCAGGTCCTCCACCCACTCCTGCTGCAGTTACAGTAGGTTATACTTTCTGTCTTTCAGACACAACGTAACGTTAGACAGACAAGTGTTTATTATTTATGTATGATGCCAAGAAGCAGATTACAATTAGAAATGTCTAAGATATATCTCTGCCATTCTGTAGAACTGGGGCAGAGACTTCTCCTGTGTGAACACAGCTCCATCCGACTCCGTGCCCACTTCAGGTAAACATCCAGACGATACTCAGTTAAGTGAAATTCAAAATGTTAAATGTAAAATATATTCATGTTGCCCTTTCATTAGCTCACAGGGTTCGGCCAGCAGACATCAAGGTGGTGGGTGCTGTAGGAGACTCTTTAACGGTAAGTTTGTGCACAAGAATGTGACCAAAGATTTGACTTAGCAGAACAAATCCTGTAAATGTTTTGCTAAATATAGATTATTGCCCACTTCCTTAGTTTTCCCCAGAGCTTTTGGCTGCTCTCACGTTCTTCCTCATTTGATATTTTCACAGTTATTTGTCCTTCCTTCATATGTTTTAATATCTTTCCCTTTTTTTCTTCCACCTTTGGAAAATAAATCAAATTTGCTCGCTTGCTTGTCGACTAAATTAGATAAAATGTAACATCATCCCATTAATTCTTGACCTAATCCTAAATATTTCATTAATATCATCACAAGTGATATGATAATATTGACAAACCACAACACTCTTATGTTTTCTTGTCTTCTGGATCATTTTCTACCTTCATACAAAATTCTCGCTGTCATATTTTACATCTATGGGATGTGCACCAGTTAATGCATCAGGCGTTACTAGTAATGGTGCCACAGGTGGATCAATGCTGTTACCCAATTCTGTTTCCCTATAGGAACCTATAAATCAGCTAATGCATAAGGCGAGAGAGCAATATCAATTTAATGAGCCTGGGGGTGAAAGAGAAAAATGTTCCTGGAAAGGATTCAATAGTATAACCAGCTTTTTTCTGCTTGTAGGCCGCGTTTGGTGCCAAGGCCAAAAGTCTGATGGAGCTAAGAACTGAGTACAGAGGAGTGTCATGGAGGTGAGAGGCTGCGCACAAACTATGTAAACACATTCATGTATGCTGCTTTGTGAACCTTTGCTTTACTGCTTGTCTGTTTTTCATTAACAAGCATCGGTGGGGATGAAACCCTCGAGACCGTCACAACATTACCCAGTGAGTCTTTTACGTTGAGGCGTAATGCACATTAGCACCACATGATGGCAGATTTGGTCTGATTCAAAGCTAGAGTTCAGTCTTTTATGCAGTAAAATCCCTTACTTGTTTTGTTCTTTTACATCAGATATCCTTAAGAAGTTCAATCCTGCGATCAAAGGAATGTCAAAGGGAGAAGGGAAAGCCCAGACCGGCTTCAACATGGCTGTATCGGGTGCTAAAATAGCGTAAGTTCAAACTTGTAGACTGTTGCTCATCAGGTTTTGTGTTATTTTGTGAGCATTTTGTGCACTCATGAAATTTTATTACATCGTCATGTACAGAGGAATCCCAGGGCAGATTCGACGCATGATCGATGCCATGAAAGCTGACTCTGTGAGTTTAATATTCATTACCAGGCGATTTTTAATACATCACTGATTCAATATTTTATAGTCATGTCCAAGAAAAAGAACGTCATTTAATCCTTGCCTCATCCCTCTGTCTCTCTGCATCTTTCACCGTGTGTTTAATGGGAATAGACGGTGGATTTTCAGAACGACTGGAAGCTTGTGACCCTCTTCATTGGAGGCAATGACCTGTGTCAGTACTGCAACGACCGGGTGAGCTGCTTAAAGAAGTCGTCACAGGAAGCGCAGGGTGATCCAATGGATGAAGGACATTTTTAAAGCACCCCCCCACCCCCGAAGAAAGAGAACCTCCCGCTGTAGTGGAGTGGCTAAACATCCCCTTACTGTTGTGCGATGCCCCGTGTAGAGCTGTCTCATGATATCACTCCCCAAATGGAACTAAGCACTGGAGCAGAATAATCAAGCTTTGTGAGCAGCCCTCCCCTAATTGTTTTATTGTGTCAGAGTGAGATGAGAGCAGACGTGGTTTCTTTTCAATGAGCACATTCTGTCACTTTGCCCCTCCGACACAGATCGACCCTCAGCCCTCCCTCCTCCATCTTAGCCTCTGTCTGCATTAAACAAGCTCACGAGGCACAGTGACGGGCCTTGTTCTGTAAGAGGCATAAACAACACAGAAGTCAACTCAGACTCTCTTCATCCTGTCTCTGTCTCGCTCCCTCCTTCTCGCTCTCTCTGTTTTTCTTTCTCATTTTGCCTTTTTTTTTTAAACTTCTCTCTCCAGTACTCTCCTCATGCTCCACTGCCAGGGTAGTCTCTCTTTTAATGTTTGTGCTTTGAAGCAGAATATGAAAGCGCAGCATCAATTTAAGATGAGCTCTGAGACTGTGGTAGTGACAGCTTAGGGTTAGTTGTTGCTTAGTGTGCTCTTACATGTTGTATGGTTCTTTTTTGGTTGATACGGAGTCAAACTTGGCGAGTTTCCCTCAAATGTGCCTTAATTATGCCGCTTTTCTTTGTACATGTGTTCACTCACTATGAATTAATTAATCAATATCCTTTTGCATTTTCTCAAAACAACAGGCCGCTTACTCACCTAAGAACTACTCCCAGCACATGATGACAAGCCTGGATATGTTGTACAAAGAGGTGGGATGAAATAGCTGATGATGAAATTATATTATAAGTGAAAACAGTTTCAAGAGGTCCTTCAACTTTCCTTATCGATCCTTTTATTATCCCTAATAGGATCAATTCTGATTTTAAATCTGAAAAAAAAACAAACATGTTTTCTTACTTTCTGACTGTAGGTTCCCAGAGCAATTGTCAATGTGTTGGAAATCCTGGAAATTGAAGGCCTTCGCAGAATTAAAAGGGACAGTCTCGGGTGCAACGTGGTACAACCGTAAGTTCACTCATCCACTCATGCTAAACCAGTTCTTCATTAAATCAAGACCACCGAATCAAAGTCAGAAGCGCTTCTCTTTATTATTATCAAATACCTGCTCAAAGAAAAAGATAATTTTGTGTTTTAAAAAGGACTACCTAATGATTCAATCAATAATAAATCTGTATTTTTTTCAATATGCAATATGTTATGTTGTAAGCAGTGAGGATTAAACATTTATAAAAGCATTTTAATTTTCATTCATGTTATTCTTTATCCATAGGTTTGTCTGTACATGCTTCCTTACACCATCAGAGGATTCACCAGAACTGGCTGAAGTCAAACAGATTAATCGGGAGCTACAGGTTAGCAGACAGGAACAGTGAGACCCAGATATGTGCTTCCTAAAATGTGTGGATGAAACTGGGTCATTGCATTAGATGCGATAACATCAGCATTTGTTTCCGTCAGGTCAGGACTGAAAGACTGGTGTACAGCGGCCGCTATGATGGCAGAGAGGACTTTGCTGTGGTTTCCCAGCCTTTTTTCAGAAGTACCATCGTTCCTGTGACCCTTGTAAGGCCCCACTTCCACATAAATAAACATTTACCTTGAGGACAGTATGAAATCCTTCTCTTCGGAGCACATTGTACTCACAAACAACGATGTTTTACTCCTGCAGGATGGCAAACCTGACGACAGCTACTTCTCTCAGGACTGTTTCCACTTCAGTGAACGGGGACATGCTGACATGGCTGCAAATCTGTGGAATAACATGGTGAGAGTTTGGCAACGCAAACCGTAAAGGGCTAACCGTGTTTGACAGAAGCAGGGTTTTAGATTAAGCCTTTTTAAATGATCGCATCTTCCTGCAATTTGCTCATGAAATAGGCAATGATGTATTTCTGTTCTGTCTGTAGCTGGAACCAGTGGGTGAAAAACAGGCATACAACACTTTCACAAATGACAGGAACGACATCAAGTGCCCAACTGAGGTAAGCAAGCTGCCGCCCGAGCACTTCTCACAGGCTACAGCTGACCTAGTTGTGTACATCTTAGTTTGCGGGAGTGAATTTGACACAGTCTTCTTATTTGTGTGTTCCAGGAGCATCCTTACATCTTCACAAGGGTGAACAGCTTGACCGCAACACCCAAACCCACCTCCACCACGAAGCCCTCGATGACCACAACACCCAAACCCACCACCACGAGGCCCTCGCTGACCACAGCACCTCTCCCCCCAGATTGCTCGGACACTGTGGCAGCATGGCTCGCTGCTGTGCTGGCTGTTGTTGGTTTTGTGATTGGCTGCGGCGTCACCTGGCTCCTCCTCTCCTGCAGAGCCAAAAGACAGAGTAGGAATATGAAGATGGCTACGGTGGAGATGAAGGGCACAGGGTTTTAAAGTGCTACTTATCATATTTTTGTATGGGACTATTCAAGGGAAAAAGGAGGAACTACAAAACAGCCTTCAAAACATTTAAAATGACTGGTTAAGAATGTTGCTGGTGAGAATAATAAGGCAGTTTTTCATAATGCAACATGATGAATGCATATATTAGCTCAGTCTACTATGACTACAAGAGTTTTTTGTTTTTTGGTTGATCCTTGAACCTCAAAAAGCTGGATGCAAAGCTGGAAAACATACACCAGCCTGTACTTTAAAAAAAAACAAAACAATAATTAAGACAATTGAATATGATTCTGCTATAAGTTCTACATTAAAACCACACACAGATGCAAATATTTATAGTGAGGTGTGTTGCATTAACTGGTAAGACATATTTAAGTGTTGTAGCTGGTCTAACAACTGATTTAATAAACCAATGAATTCACTAACTACTACAGGTGAATGGTTTTCAAGTGCAAACATATAGATTACACTCATTCACTGTGCATTAAGTTATTACTGCTTTGTATATTGAATTTGAAATAAAATGAAAATGTGTTTAAATGCATTGACATGCTCTTGACCAACATTATGAGATAAATGTGAAGTAAATGCAGTATACCTGCCTCATAACTGAATTAAGTTAGTATTTCTGGGTCTAAAAATTGTACATTTGTGGTATTGGGAAAGACAATGTAATTTTTCTTTTGTTTATGTCTGTTTAAATAAAACACTGTTGCCTCTGACTGGAATAAAAATTCTTTGGGAGGAGGAGAAGGTACATTTGAAATAACCCATTTGCAATAATTCATACAGAAGGATAACTAGTGCTCGGTCCAGACCTGACGTAGTATGGCCGTCGTCTGATACAAGATACGCAGGGATGTTTGTGACCTCATTACAGGGATGAAAGCAACCACAGCTTCTGTTAATTATGTCACAAACTTAAAGTGACAAAAAGCACATTTACTCAAAAGCTGAAGTACAATTTTGACCTGTTTGCATTCTGCTATTTTATAATTTTTCTTCTCCACACATCAGGTTTAAATATTATACCGAACACCTCCTAATTTTTTCTTGGCAGCTCACACTGTAGATTTACTGTGTAACACTTGATGCACTCATTTTATACACCCACATACACACCAGTCATTATAATACAATAATAAAACAGTGTACTGTGCTCTCCACGCTTTACATTTTCAGATAAAACTTTCATTCTTTTGCTCAAATAAGAAATTATAATGTATACATTTACATGGAAATTGGTGTTTTTACATGACCAAAATAACTATTGTTATTCTCTCACCACTGCAAACACAACAATTTCAACATACTAGTGTATGTTGAATGCAATTTAGGATCAAATATATGTTTCAGAATCAGAATCAGTTTTATAGCTCAGTGGATTTTCATTTGTGAAAAACTTGACTTAGTGCATAACAAGAAACACCAACATGTAAACTTGATAAAAGCAACTCAGTAGACAGGAAGTGCTGCAAGACAAATAAGCAGCAAGAGGAGCAAGTGCAAGAAAATGTTATAATATAAATAATAAACACTTTCCAATCTCAAACAAGCTCTTTTAATTATAATAAAGGTGGTTAAATTGAATTAAACTGGGGGATATTCCCTGGTTGAAATATTTGGCTTCTTAGCAACGGCGCCCCCTGGTGTCCGCGGGGAGAATCGAAGCGGCCAGCATTGTACTACATCAGTGTGAAGATGGCGGAGGGTGAATTGAACGTGGATAGCCTCATCTCTCGGCTGCTGGAAGGTGATTTGTTTTACTACAGCCTTTGATATTGAACAGAGGTAGACGCTCGGGTTCTTTAATCTGACTCTAGGGGTTCTTTCGTAGCTATTCGCGGTCGTGGGGAAGTGTAAGCTAGCGGGGCTAATGTCAGTGAGTCGTAACGGTGTATGCCCGGCTAGCTCCGGCTAACGTTACCGTTAGCTGGCCGTGTTTATAAACAGTGTACGCAGTGAACGCCTACATGTCGCCCATTTGCGCAGTAATATCTACGTTTCTGTCGGCGACTGATACATAGCGTCGTGGTTATTACTTTAGCTTGCAATTAAACTTTCTTTCGGGGTGTTTTTGCGGCATTCTGGTTCATTTATTTGCTCAATTATACACGGCTGGTGTCGAGAAGGAGGGGCAGGGAACGGTTTTCTTTTGAATCATTTTTAACGGTTGCAAGTTAAAAACGTTTTAACAGAAAATACAGAAACGATCAGGTGCGTCCTTTGCCTTGATTTAACACGGTTGCATTTTGCTGTACGACCGCGGTGCTGGCAGTTGTGGTCGTGATATAGTTACTGCTCAGTTTCCACTGGTGACCTGGTTAATGTCACCTTCTTAGGAGGGGAATCTTTTGACAGAGAATCCAGCTGTGGAGATAAATGTCAAACATAAAAAATATACAGCTATCCCTCTCATCTGATATTAAATGTCCTCACCAGTAGATCCTCCAGTGCTAAATTGTGAGATTTTTTTGATTAATTTTGCCTTTTTCTGGGTCACTTGGTTCGTAGGTGAGACTTGTACAGGGCAGGTTGTTTTGATTCGTGCTCACACTTTCCCTTTAAATGTCTATGTGTTGATACAGGCAGCAGAGAAAACACAAATATAAGACATCACATTTAGAAAAGAAGGCCAGAGCAATATGTTTCTTGGGTCAGTCCACATAAATGTTCATATCAAAGTTATTATTACTTCTGTACTTTGGGAATTTGTTGTGTGTGAGGGCCATGTTTTGGACTAGGAAAAGAGAACTGTGTGCTAAAGTCCTTCTGTGTTGGCCGTCCACCTACTGCAGAGGAGACGGGGAGTTTTTCTGCTCCCCTGTGAGATATCCTTTGAGTGAGACCAGACCACTACGGCAATTCAGCTGTCCTTGGCATACTTTTCCATCAGTGTGTGCGCGTCTGTTGGAGAGATGAGACAAGATGTTATGCTAGATTTTGTTATGTATAATTATTGCTGGTCAAACTGACAATCTAAAAGAAAAAAACTCTACAGTTGGTACACAGCTTGCAATAAACATTTTTCTTTAAAAAACAAAAACAACCAGTTTGCATCTTCACTATCATTGTCTTCATGTAGTTGGTATTCAACAGCTAGGGACTGACTGTGACTGTGGCTACTCGTTCTTCTCAGCTGGAGATCTTGGATCTTGGGTTTCTTGGCACCAGCTCACAGGGTGACTTGTTGATTATGTTGCTCAATTTTTATTTATTTTTTTTATCACAAGTTGGCTTTGGCATCTTTCATAAGTTTTCACTTTTGTTATGATCTCAGTGGTGTATAAAAGACAATGGAGATTGTTTTCTGTTTTAATGCTGATAAAGCAAATGACTAATTTGGACTTTATCATCCCTTAGTGCCTGTTACATAAGTGTTCAGCTTTGTAGTTCGTGGTGTGGGTTTGATACAGAGTCATAATTGAGTATTGTAAATGGCAGCTATTACACACAAGACACACCCCTTGATATCAACAGGAAAACTGATAATTGCCCCTTGTGATGCTGCCACCAGTGCAAAACAGTTTTATGAAGAAAAGGAGTGCAAGAAAATTTTGTCTTGAACCTGCTCTAAAAACAGTTTAAACCCCGTGTATATATACGTGTAGACGTTTTTGCTGATGTTTCCTGATGTTCAGCACAGATGTACAGAATTACATCAAGAGAGTAAAAATCGTTTAGTGCCTAGTTTCCAAACGAGACACTGTGAAAGGCCTTCAGCCTTTATTCTGCATCACACAATAGCTTACTGTATGTTTTGCTGTCTGAGAAAATTCCATCTTGAAGGAAAGCCAAGTGTCAGCGAGAGTATTTACTCATTACAATTAAAACTTAGGGGACACAGTGTTCCTTTATCCAGGCGTGTGTACAGTCACAGAGTTTCAGACGCACACAAACAGTGATTTGGTTTATGATGGTTGCAAATACTTGTCATTGCTTCATTTCAGCCTTTGCCCCTCAATGTTCTTAAGAACGTAATCTCTTTTAAAAGTGCCAGCCCGCAGAGTGCAAGTGTGAACAGTGAAGGGTTCAGTGTTAAAGCTGAGCAGGCTAAGCATCCAAGCTTAACTCACTCTGCTCTGATGAGGCCTGGCTGCTGAGTAAAGAGTCCTACTTCTGCAATTTCATGCTTCACGCCATGCACGGCACATGGGCACGAGGCAGTGCAGTTACAGTAGATGGAGGATAAGGAAAATTGATGGTTTAAAGTACCATAATTAAAATTGGTGGAGCCCTCAAATAGTTTTTGGCACTCAAGATTTGCCATCTGTGAGGATCCATATTCCTCTAGTTCTGTTACTTTTTTCCAACTTTGTTGGATTGCATGATTCATGAAACAGTGACAGTAAAGAAGTTTGAATATATTGTGTAAGTAGCGTTTGCCTGCTTCTGTATGTTTATATATGCGCAATAACACATGCACAAAGCTTTGGACGATCATCATCAATACATTATTTAATCCATTTTTGCTCCCTGTTTGCCTCCTGCAAAATTTGTCATCCTTTCTCAAGGTTCAGCTGCACAGTATTGGACTCTTTAGTGGGTGTCTAGCTTTAAGGCAATAACAACATGGTTAGTTATTACATAACGCCTCGGTTCTGGATTTGTTCAGCGCTTTTCTTTCCATCCTGAGTAGTTCATTTTGATACAGTGCGTTGATTTGCTTTTTGTGACTTGAACCTAGGATTCAGTTTAAAAGCATGATGTAAATGTATTCCATTTACCATTGACTATTTGTGTAAATGACGTGACAAAGTGCAGAAGATCAATTTCTATTAGTATCATAGGACTGGTCTTTAGCCTGTTCATTCATTTATATTTATTTTTGTGTACACTGACCTTACCAACTGTAGAACTGTGACTGATCGTGTGTTCTTTTGAGGCCATCTTTACGAGACACTGCATTAACTAAGCTGTACAAGCCAGAAATAAAATACAGATATCAAGAATATAAGACACCAACTTTTTCTAAGACTAAATTAAACTTTATATTTATATTCTGGCCTCCAGTTAACATGACAAGGAAGCAACTTTTTTTATGTATAATCTCACTTTTCAAATCTTGACGATTTCAGCTGCTGACCGTAGCCGGCGTTTGCAGTTCTCACTCCTGTTTTCATCATTTTGATAAATCTGCTCTCAGAGCTGTGGCAGAATGCCAGAAAGTAGGCTTAAGCTAACAGTGCAACTACACAGCCAATAAACCCACACCACTGCTGAAGATGCAAGCTGCTCTCATAGTGTAAGCAGTGGGTTTCTAAAGTATGGCTGAGACTAAGAAGCTATAAGCTACAGAGTCATTACGCCCACAGTTCATCAGCTTTTACGATAGCTATGTGGTTCTGCTATAAGTGTTTTTTCCCTTAGGTTAAAAATTATTCTCTCATGGCCTTGTACTGATGAACTTTGTGGTGTTTGGGGTTGCCAGTGTTTCTTTATTAACACTGATAACAACTGTTGATCGTTGTTTTTTTCTCCTCTTCAGTGCGGGGATGTCGTCCGGGGAAGATAGTCCAGATGACCGAGGCAGAGGTGCGGGGCCTCTGCATCAAATCCAGGGAGATCTTCCTCAGCCAGCCCATCTTGCTGGAGCTTGAGGCCCCCCTGAAGATCTGTGGTCAGTGTTTCCCCATTTCTGCTCTCGTTTAAGTTTATTTTCTCACCATCTCATGCTTGTGTTTGCTTGTTTGCTCGCGACTTAGTATTGCCTCCCTGTTTTTCTCTCTTTGCTGTGTGTCGTTCTGTAGTTGGACATTCTCATTCAAAGTTGGCCAGAATTTAATGATTTTCAAGCACAGGAAGGAAAATAGAAGAATAGACTGTATTAAAAAAATACAAGTATAAGTTATTTACTCAAGCCAGCCAAAATACCTGATTCCTGAGGATGAATTGTATTTCCCCCCACTACTTAAAATGACATGCACAGAAAATGACAAATTACTTATATACCAGTTTAAAATAAACACCATACTTTCAAACTGTGCACAACAGCAAAGAAAAAGGTTGGCATTTTCCACGTTTGCTTTCTCTATTATCCAGTAATTGATTTTAAAAGTACTGTATATGTTTTGAATATTTTCCTATGGCCCTTCGCAAATGTCAAACAACAGCATAATGTGAATTTTTAAAGTGCAGCTTTTGCAGAAAGGTACATTCTGACTCTGATGGGTTGGGTGCACCGATGGTGAACTCCCACTCTGCAAAGCACAGACCACAAAGCCTGATCTACACAGCCTAGAGCAGCAATCTATTTCTTTGATGCAGCTCAGAATTTACTTATGTAACCAGAACGAATAACCAGAGTTTTCCATACACGCCGGCTGCCATCCAAGCAGCCGAATACTCATTTAAGTCCAGCCGGCTACTTCATTATATTAATTTTTGATTAATATGGCATGCCTCCAGTCCTCCCTAGCTGCGCACTTTTTCTCAGGGACTGGCAAACTCCATATATGTGTGGAAAGCCCTGGATCATGCTGGGTCATACATTACGTCACTGTTGTTCTCTTGACTCAGCTGCCCTGTGTATGTAACAGAGGCTTACATATATGCATGCATATACACGCACTGTATGTAAATGGCTTACATGCATAATATAGGCAGACTGAAAACAAGCACAGAAGCACACGCACGAGTGAGCTCCCTCTTTCCACAGCTGAAATAGCTACCACTATCACTATCTCTAGCTGGCTCCTGCATATCTCAGCACACTCCCACATGCTTTATCTCTTCCCTCCAGTGTAGTGCTGCCACTGCAAACAGCTCTGAACTGTCTAATATATGTGCAAGTCCTTGAAAACACAGTACACAAGCTCATACACTGTATACCAGTTTGTTCCCTCGCACACATTTGCTTTGTGAAATTGTTATGCAGGTGTGGTACCGTTTCAGCCTCAGATAGCGTTTCTATATTTTAAGTGATGCATGTGATCATTTTAATTTGCATTTTAATCAAGTCCAATTGATTGTTTCTTGTCAGCTGAATGTTTAAAGGGTGATAGTTTCCAAATGTCTGACATTACAGTGATCCAAACAGCTGGCTTTTTAAAGGCCACAAATGTTTCTCTCCACATGGACGTAACTCTAAAATATGCACGAGTTTGAGGTAATGTTATATGTCACGGTGTTATTTTTTTTTAGTCACTACCTAACTTTTTGCTGAACTTCTAACCCCAGACTGATTAGTTGCGTTTAACCCACGTCTGCGTCGGTAGGCTTCCTGAGCACCAGCACACACTGTAAAGACCAAACAGTGGATGTCTTTAATTATTCACTAAGGCCACATGGATCAGGTTCTGCGCTTACTCTCTCACACATGTATCACCTTAATGTCACTGTTGCAGCTTTGCCACTGTTTGGCTTTATTATTTATTTCAATAAAATGAAATCCATTTGGTGGATTTTTATTCAGTGTTATTGACAATGACGTTCTTTGTTAAATCACCTAGATAATAATGATTAAACCATCATGTTGTAGATGTGTTAAATAGCAATTTTATTTCCAAAATAATCTAGACCAATGATAAGGATTAATAACACCCTGCAATTATAGTTTCTGCAAAATGAATAACACGATGAACATAACAGGATCTGACTGATTCAGAATGTAAGGTAGTTCATTTGTTAACCTGTTGATTTAGCTGAATGTAGACCACAAGAAAGCACACTGTATATTCAGCATGTGAGTAGGTTTGAGTTGAATAAGATGTTTTTAATTACTTACTGAGCACAAACACTGACGGAGAAGTGGCACGAGTAATTTACAGACTGAACAGATTGAGATGAAATCATTTTACAGTACACTACAACGGTTTGGAATGTAAAAGTTAAAGGATAGGACTTTGAAACAGGCTTTGCTCACAGTAATTATCCCTCCTGTTCATTCTTGTGTTTAAGAGACGCCATCCTAATGTGCTTTTAATGGAAGTGATGAATCAGTCGAGTGTTTTTCTAATATGAAGCTTGGGCCTGAAAACATTGGTCAGGGAAATATAAAGATGAATTTTTGCTCTAAAAAGACTCTTACTTTGCAGCATATCTATTTGATCTGACCAACTCATTCTGCTCATTATATAAGCTTCATGTGGACTTCTGCTGTTATAAAGGACTGTGGTGCTTGTCCTCAATTGAAAGCACACAAGGAAAGGATCTGTTTAAAGCTATCACGAACAGAACTAATGCAGCCAAAATTGGTCTCAGGGTATATGTGGTTAAAAGCATACCAAACCTTTTCTTAAATTAAGAAGTCTCTTGTTTCCTTGATTAAAAGTTGATTGCAAATCTATCAGATGCATTCACCATCGTAGTTAAATCAGAGAACTTGACATTTGTCAGTGTTTGGCCAGACAATTAGATTTTCGCTCTAAGAGGAGTGAGATGACTGCTTAATTTTTTATGTTGGTCGACAGCGGAAAAGCGGACACGCTTTAAGAGCAGCAAAGCTCTGAAAGGGTTTGACATTGGCCAGCAGAGCCAGACAGGATTTCAGAAGCAGAAGAAAAGTTTGTTGTTGTGTATCTAACGTAGGCCTGAGTGGAAACATATCTCAGTCTTTAAATGCTGCAACTACAGCTGATGAAAACAAGTATATGTCACTACACATTATCCATAGTTTAGCAGAGTGTCACTGGATTAATTTGTCACCCTGGATTACATTTGATTTGTGTTGATTGTTTAAATTTTTTTATTGTAATAAACCACCGAGGACAGGTCCGTATTTATTTATGTTGTTGATATTTTTTCTTTCAGTTTTACACCTGCATCACGAGGTGTTAGATGGATTCCTAAGGTGATATTTTCACAGCTTGTTATAAATTAAACACAGACAGACCTGGAGCGTAGTGTTTATGTTGTTTCATTTAGATGTCTCTCTGAGCTGTGTTATTCAGTGTTCGTCATCCTGCTGTTGTATTTTTGTGTGGGTGCTCTTGAACTAGTTGATTATTTTGCACAAGGTCATGCAACAGTGCACTTGATTACATTTTTATTACTTAAGTACCATTGCCCCGATGCTTGGCTGATGACATGAATATCTAATATCTATTTATGTACCTCAGATGGGTGGCGTATAATGGACTGCTGGGCACTTTTATTTTCATAGAGATGTGTTATGACCTTTTATATTGTGTTGTCATGTAAGATAAATCATGCTCATTTAAAACGCTCACCTAGGTTCAGCATTGTTTTTAGTTTTTTATTTTTCATTATTTCTTTTTATTTATTTGTTTATTTATTTTTAAATCTTTCCACCTTTTGGTCTGCTTTTTGAAACCTAAATCTCCGTGCTGCTATTTTCAGACTGTTTTGACACTGCAGAGCAGGTCAAGTAAATAATTTACTCACTGTCATCCTACAATTCCTTGTGAGAGGGCAGGCAGAGGCTGACCCACAAAAAGAAAAAATCAACTCACAAATACACACTCTACCTTAGTTATAGAAAGATAGATTCTTTTTTCATCCCGTTCCCCTTCAAGGTATCCAGCAGCTCACACATATGGCATGTGAGAAAAATAAGGTGCACGTCGTGCTGGTAGAAGGACCAAGTTAAGGTGCAAGAAAATAAACAACAAATGGTGCTAGTCGAGGAAAAAAAAAAGTATGAAATGCAACAACTCTTAATGTGGAATCGAGGATATTTAGTGTAAAACTAACCTAAGCAGCCTTTTCTGGAGACAGCCCACCAAACAGTAGCTGTGAAGGGATTCCTGCAGCAACTGATTTATTACACTGTATTCTAAACATGTTTATTTCTTCCCAAATGAAATGAGCATAGTCAACATCACAAATGGAGAAGAGAGAAATAAAAATCAAAACACTGAAATCAAAGCTGACTGATAGAGTATCATTTTATAATCCGGTTTATCCAGGTTTTACTACAGTAACACAGCTCAGCTGAAGTTAAATCTGCTCTTATAATAAGCCCCAGTTCACTCACCTCCAACTGTCTCCTCAGAGATTACAGTCTGTGTTGCCATGCCTGTCCATCTACCAGTTTATCCCAATGTGGCTTTGTTCCTACATTCCCTTTCCTTTTCTGAGCAGACACTGCAGCGCGAACAAGCTATGCTAATTGTTTATTTTCTCGTGTCCTTTTCTGTTTTTGTGTTGGCACAAACAAAATCTATTGTTCTCTGTGTGATGTCCTCTGTATTTACTCTCTTGTTCAGTATGTGCTGCTTTTTGCCTGCCAAGCCTTTAAAAAATGCTGTCTTGGTCAGAGTCAGTGTGTTCATGTTTTATGTGGCATTTGTAGGTTTAGGCAGTTTTGAAGTCTGTTCCAGCTTTAGCAAGTTTAGCACAACTGTGGTGTAAGCCTCAACGTAAACTAATAAAGAAGTTACTAATGTTGTCATTGTGGCAGACTATATGTTCAAGTAATGTTAATTACAACACAAAACATGTAGCAAAAATGACACATGGGACCCCTACCTGCCATGTACCATCACTTCATCGCTCTCTCAGAATAACAACAATTAGAGTTTGTGCATTTTCAAAGCTTTCCTGAATTCATACTGACCGCTTGTGACCTGGATTATGTTTCTACAGCACTGCGTTAATACTTTATGACTTGTTTCATTGAAATTTTCATATTGTATAATTAATGGAAAGGATTGTGATGTTGATACCAGTATTTGCATCAAAATAGACGGTAACCTGAGGCGTGTTCAGGGCTACGAGATGGTGGAACGCAAATCAACTGGCTGAGGACATCAGGAACACTAAGTATAAGACAGAGCGAGACTTCAAACATTCTAAACTATTCCTTAAATCATTCATTTGCACAGAAAAGTTTTGCATGCCATCCTAAAACAGAGACGAAAATAAGCATGAGCCTGTAGCCATACAGGTTTTGGTGCCAGTTGTGGTTTGGGTTTTGGTGCATAGATTCTTGATGGGCACCGTAAAATGACTTCAGTTTAAAGTTGTACTTTTTGTTGGTCATTTTAATCCCAGGGTCAGACAGCTGCAAGGCCTAACAAGGACTTATTTCATTTTAATTTGTATTTGGTGCCATCTTGTAATGAAGCATTGCCATAAAAAGAGTGTGGCACATGAATTTGCTTTCTGTTTTGGTCACAATAAAGCCTGTTATTATTGTCCCAGCCACTCTGGTACAGCTCTCTGCAGTTATCTGTGTCTGGAGCACTTAGCCCAAATTAGAGCAACTCTTCTGTTGGTGCAAGAAGATATAAAAGGAAGCAGGTCTTGGCTAGGTGATGAAGTGAGTCTCCTCTGCAGAGATCCTGTGCTTTGATGAGAGAAACTCCAACTCATCAGTGCCTGACTAATGTCAAACACAGAAGAGTTTGACCCCTGAGTCCTGGGAGAGCTGTTAAAATTAAAGTTAGCTTCTGTGGATGTGCGTGTGAATATGTGTGTGTGTGTGTGTCCTTTATGTTTTTTGATTAACCTGGATTGTGAGCCGTCTTTCCCTCGGTAGCTCATTGCCCACGGGCTACGGCATTGATCTGGTGGCGGTTGTAATGGTTCATCTCGTGTGTATGTCCTTTGGCGTGCTTCTGCAGTTCCAGTAAAGCATATGCACCATCATATATTCCTACCAACCTGCATTTTTGGTAGAAGATAGAAGTTGATGTGTGTGCATACATGGGAATGAGACTGTGGTTTTGAGTATTTGATGGCTGCAATTGCTTTGATAATATTATATTCTGTTTCAGTGATCTCTAAATGCTGTCCTTTTCCTGTATAATAATCCCACCGCTTCTGCTTAACCGTTACAAATTCGCCTCTGAGTAGCTCCCCTCCCATTTCTTCATGAACACACTTGTATATTCTCAAGTTAACACCTTTCCTGCCCTTCTTACCTCTTCTCAGGTGATATCCATGGGCAGTACACAGATCTTCTGAGGCTGTTTGAGTATGGTGGCTTCCCTCCAGAGGCAAACTACCTTTTCCTGGGTGATTACGTGGACAGAGGGAAGCAGTCCCTGGAAACCATCTGCCTTTTGCTGGCCTACAAGATCAAATACCCAGAGAACTTTTTCCTGCTCAGGGGCAACCATGAGTGTGCTTCCATCAACCGCATCTACGGGTTCTACGATGAGTGTAAGCAGAGATAAACTCACGCTGCGCACATATACACACAAACTGCCCACAGCACAAACACAATTTGTTGCTGAAAATGTGTGTTTATGTGTTTCACCAGGCAAGCGCAGGTTCAACATTAAGTTATGGAAGACCTTCACTGACTGCTTTAACTGCCTCCCCATCGCTGCTATTATTGATGAGAAGATCTTCTGCTGCCATGGAGGTAAGAGAGCTACTTATGTCCAGAATCTAAACTGTAGCTTTTTGATACTGTTGTGCATGTGGAGTGTCTCCTACTAAAAATAACCGCTTCATTTTCAATTTCAGGGCTATCACCTGATTTACAGTCGATGGAGCAGATTCGCAGGATCATGAGGCCAACAGATGTGCCCGATACAGGTACTGGATGTGTCCTCACGTACTTGATGCTGAACACGTTCACTTCCTCTGGAATTTCAGTGTATATTTAAATGAAAAAAAAGGCTTCTGTCTCCCTGAGTGAATGACTGTTACACCCGTAGATCTTCTGCGTTACATCCGAAAAGTCCGTTGGGTTTTTTTAGCACTTTGTTCCACTCGATGTCTGTTTATGCTCTCCTTTCAACTCTTTCCTGTTTTCTGTGCTTCCCATCTCCATCTGTATTCTGTCTTTGTGTCTCCCAGGCCTGCTGTGTGACCTGTTGTGGTCAGATCCAGATAAGGATGTACAAGGTTGGGGAGAGAACGACCGCGGTGTCTCCTTCACCTTTGGGGCAGATGTGGTCAGCAAGTTTCTAAACCGCCATGACCTGGACCTCATCTGCAGAGCCCACCAGGTAATTGGGAGTGGAATTAAGTTTGAGTCTGGGTATGCAGTTAAAAACAACATGCAAGCACACAGTTAAAATGTATCTGGTGTTTTTTATTTGTTTCTTTTTAGAGACTTAAAATTGCTCATCCATTCACTTTAATGATCGCTGACCTTCATTTTATTTACAGTTGCTGATGAGAAGACGCCACAACTAAGCAAAACAATAGCAACCGTGTAGCCCCTAATTTCCTGCTTCCATTTTATATCTTCTTATCCTATTCATCATATACAAAAGCACTCAGGCTTTTGTAGTGAAGATAATTTAAAGCAAATAATTGGCAAGGCACTTTTTACATTTGTGACACTGACATCAGGTATATTTGCCCGATTAATGACTAAAAACTGGTTTTCAAAAATAGAATGTATAACTTTTATCTTAATTGATTCAGTGACTGAACAACAAGCTCAGGAGCTGTTATTGTTAAATTAGCCGCAGCTATTTCAGCTCTGCGTTGGGCGTTTCATATTGATTCAGATGTAGGTGGTTTTGTACACTCAAACCTTGATAGCAAAGTTGGATCCTGAAACTAGCCGAAGATGTGTTTCTTGGTATCGATCGATGTAGGCGTTGGAATAATGTCGTGTGTCTTCTATCTAACAGGTTGTGGAGGATGGATATGAGTTCTTTGCCAAACGCCAACTGGTCACACTTTTCTCTGCTCCAAACTACTGCGGGGAGTTTGACAATGCAGGCGGCATGATGAGTGTTGATGAATCCCTCATGTGCTCCTTCCAGGTAGTGTAGAAACTGTAGGAACACTTTTACATTCATTAGAGTTGCCTTTTGACATTGATATCTGTGTGACCCATCTCAGAAGCATGCATCTTCTCTCTCACACTTCTCTTTGCTTGTGTCTTAAAGATCCTAAAGCCCTCAGAGAAGAAGGCTAAGTACCAGTATGGTGGCGTAAATTCTGGTCGGCCCGTCACCCCACCCCGTACCACCCAAGCCCCCAAGAAGAGGTGAACGTACAGCCGTGACTCCCCCTCTCCCTCTCACCTTGTCCGGCCCCAGTCTGCCATCGCAGCAACCCCTGTAACTCCCCTGTATAGCGAAGATACAGGGCTTATCTAATTGCCCAAATCTTTCTCCTCATTCTCCTCCACTCACCCCAACCCTCCCTCAACTCCACTGACAGCTCTTTTCTTAATGTGTATGTGTACATAAATTTGCTGTGACCAATCTGTTTTATTTTTTTGCCTGTTTGTTGGTATTTTTGATATTATTAACAAATAATCTTTTTGGTGGTTTTACTTCCAATGCTATTTGAGGTTTTCTGAGGTTCTGTGTTGTTGTGAGGAAACACCTTCTGTCCGTAGAGGGCCTATTGTGACCAAGTTACCGAAAATATTTCTCAGTTCTTCAAAAAACCAAAATGGAGATTGAACATTATTTTGCCTTGACCTCTCAACAAAAGCAGAGAGAATCCTTCCCGTGTAGTTGACTTGGGACTGCGGTTTCTGTGCAATGCTAAATCCCTCGACACAAATAACATTTCTTATATTGCAGTTTAACATTTTAAACTCATTACGGCATGTGCAGTGCACTTTGCGGTTGTTGTGCACACGCACATTTTATATATTTAACCATTGACAAAGTGCACCTCCCCATAAGTAGCAAAGAATGTGAACAGACCGGCTTGAATGAAATATAGAGGCTAAATCAGATGCTGCTGGCAGTGGACACGCTCTACCCGAACACAACGCCCTCTGGGCATCGATTTCTCCACTCTGTTATGCCTCCCTGTGCCTCGACTCCACTCCCACACAAAAACATGCTGCTTTTCACACAGAGCTGGTATTGACATTTTCCTTGGTGTATTTATTATTTGTTCTCATCAAAATAATTTCCCCCATACAAATCCTCTTGATTTATAGTGAAGGATGCGGGGAAAAGTTTTGTATTTCGTGTCTGTGGGAAGTTAAATGTATGCAGCTCACTGATTTGAATAAGACAGCTATGGACTTTAAATGCGGACAGTGAATACAAGGTCTGCATGTTTATAGAACTGTGCTTTGCAAATATGGATCTTTGTATGGAGAGGATAAGAAATGCCAAAACACTGGTTGTATTTTTGCAAATCCATCAAATTAAGCCCATACAGTGTTAAGAAAAAAGACGGATTAGCAAAAATTTGATGCAGTAGCTTCAGAAATAGCTCCACAATATTTGTCTTGTTGAGTGCAGTGTGCATATACCGAACTGGAAACAAACACAATAAAGAAAGGTTGCTTTTGGAAGCTTTGTAGCAAAATGACAGCTGTCCTTCTTTCAGATCACCCAATCTGTTGAGGTACAGGGTATGAAAACGGGAGTGGGCGGCAAGGCCAGCAAGTGTTTGCATTGTTGTGTGATTGTGTCGCCACCTGGTGTATAAATACAGTACTACAGTGCAGAGTAGTGCATTTCCAATGTTGTAAATTTCAAAATGGACAGCTCGGGTTGGGCTTTTCATCACATTGCCGGTCCAGAATGTGTTGTCATTTACTGCTAGGAGGTACTACAGTTACACTGACCAGCAGTAAGCCTGGTTAGCGGTTCAGCTTCAGTCCACTGCACATGAGATGCAGTTGGAATTTTTGTGGAAAACAGTTGCCTCTTTTTCTTTCATTCTTTCTTTTTTTTCTTGTTTTGCTCTTTGTTGTATTATTCTTTCTGTTGTAAATTTATGTTCTCTATTCATAATGTTTACTTTTAATTCACTTAATTTATTTCCTAATAATGATAATAAGAGAACAATGACATGTTACCAAAAGCTGTTTTGCAATTTGTACAAGTTTGTTTGAAAGTCTATAAATTCAATAAAATGGATGGAACCTAAAGCGGTTGTTGCTGTCGTGTCTTCATCTCAACACACAGTTCATATGTTTGCATGCTTCTGTTGGCCTGAGGCAGGAAATGCCCACAAAGCGATCAAATCAGGATCAGTGATTTCTCACATGTATAGTCGATAAAACAATCTTAAAGGCAGAAGTGACTGAAATGCAGAGGTATTCTTTAATTATTATGCTGTTCTGCTCAGCCTCTCAGACGCCTCTTAGCCCATTTCAGAGCTGTGTGCATCGGCTTCGAATACAACCAAAAGGTCAGCACCAGGAGGAAACATGGAGCGCCCAGGTGGAGGTGAGATAGAATCCATGCAAAGATAATCCACAGAGCCACTTTGAGAAAGACAAGAGTGTAGTGGATGAACTTTGACCTGAATGTTGGCTTCTCCTGAGGGGAAAAATTAAGGAAGGAGCTACTTAACCACCTACCATACAACATAATGATTCAGCATCTGTTCATTTATGAATATATATAACTGTGTGTGAACTAACAGTCCGCCTTTACTAACCTGTACATCGTGTGCTTCGACCATTTCCACAGGATCATCGTCCACAGGCTTCAGGTAGTTGTAGGCTGGATACGCAGGAGGCCATCTTTTGTGTCCTCTGTGCCCAATAGTTTTTCGTGGCTGCAGTTTTTGCATTGTCAGTGTGAGTCTGCACAGATAGTGTCTGATTAATCTTTAGTGTCTCAAGCAAGTTCTTGTAAACATTAAAATACTAAATCACTTACTTGTCTGTTGCTGGTGTTGCTACTGTGGACTTTGGATGTAAGCAAATGCAGTAAAGTAACCTTGGAAACACTTGGAATGTGTGGAGCTTCATTTCATAACGCTATCTGCAGTTTAACATGCAGAAGCTTATGTTTTGAACTTCCCCAGTTAATTACTTAGATTAAGACATTTATTTTTTGTATTATTAAGTTTTCAGGTTATTTTGTGTGTACTTGCAAATCATGTTTTATTTCATTAAATATGCACAAATTCACAAATTGGCACATGTATCATATCATATATCATATATAGAGAGCTGGAAATACCTGCAGACAGCCACAGAGAGAGACAACAAAAAGCTATTGACCTCAATTGACCTTGAGCACCTTCAAGAAGAACTAATAGCAACAGAAAAAAAGATGAGACTTGAATTTTGATTTGAAATCACCAGTGGTGGGACAGGACAGATTGTCAATAAAATATTCACAATGGACAAGTTCACATGTGAATGTTATGGAGGCAAAAAAAAAGTGTGTCTAAAAGTTTGAAAAGTGAGCGTGAAAAGGTTTTTGCTAGCAGTGTCTCGCCTGTGGGTTATTCCATCTGAAATCATCAGGGGCGTTCTGTTCAACCAGCTCTGATTTGCTTGAAACTTTTTTTTATTTTTTTATTAGGACCTGTGAATTTTTAAAATCAATTTATCATTGCCAGTATTATTTTTTTGCTTTTCTATTCTGGTCTTATTTTAGCATAATCATTATATTTTTAGTAATATGTCGTATTTACATTGCTTTTCTATCAGTCACTGCACATGTCATACTGTGTCATGTTGTTTTCTGAGCAATACCTACAAAATGATTTCCTTTGGGATTGATAAAGCTGTTTCTTATCTTATCTTGTCTTATCTTATAAGATAAGATAAGATTAAGCTTTGTTCATGCCGGAGAATATTGTTTTGCCAGAATGCAGTACAACAGACAATAAACAAAGGTTAGTGAAATATGCACAATCACACAGAGGTTAGTAGTAAAATAGAAATAAAAAAAAAACAAACTAAAAAAAGGAAAGTGTCCAAAAGTGCTTGTGTGAAATGTCTTAAGTGTGTAAAGTGTCTGGCTAGATGCCAAGGAATAGTGTCTAGAAAAACTAAAAAATAAAATAAAATAAAATAGAATAACACAAGTACAAAATGCAGCTGTAGGCTAATAGCTTTTCTTAATACAATTATCTTTATCGTAATAAAACAAAATCAGGCAAATCAGATATAATCGAGGAGAAACTGCTCTAAAAATGTCATGAGTTTAAATGTAACGAGCCCTACAGTTGAGCTGTTTTGGTGTAATTCGCCTTCCAGCCAACAGGGGGAAGCACCGCTCACTGTGACTCACTTCAGCCGCTCTTGTGACTGTTGTTGACTGCTGAGGACGCGGCGCCTCAGAACAGATTTATACACAACACGGATGAGTCTTAACCGACGCTTTTTGCTTTAGCAGAGTGTTTGTAGATCTGATCCGCTGCCCAGGACAAGCTAGTGAACCAGAAGTGCAGGCTGTGTCCCGTCCTCTGCATTTCATACAGCGAAAATAATTCATGAAGAGCCGTGGGAGCCGTAAGACTGGGTGTGTTTAATGTTAGACATTATATTGCAGTTTTTGGTTTTAATTTTAGCCGCATTAACCGCTTGGTTGACGGAGGAGAAGCCTTCTATCCGTGTCATGGTTGGCTGCTGCTGACTAGTCCAAAGTTCAGTGCAGGTAGAGTTGAAGCAGCTAATGTTGTTAGCTTGGTGGTTGTGTGTTTACAGCTGCAGCATATGGAGAAGCACAGAGGGCGGACTGTAACTCTATATTACTGTTTTTTTGACATTCAACACCGCATCGTAGGCAGCTGTCTCAGCCTTTGCATTCCTACATCTAGAGATGCGGAAAATATCTCACAAATAACCAATACCGCCATATAATGCTATACATCTTTAGATCCATGTTTGTCTAATTGATTTAAAACTTGATGGAGAATTACATCATGAGCTTATATTATTCTATATTTTAATGTAAACACGAGAACTTGTGTGTAGAGCATGTAGACCCATACTGTACAGATAACTTATACTGTATATATATCTTATTTTTATATTTAAATCTCTTCTATTTTATTTTATTTTTTGCTCTTTATTTTATTTTGTTCTTTATTCTATATTGCACTGTAGGAGCTGCTCTTAATCTCATTGTACATGTGTATAGTGACAGTAAAGGCATTCTATTCTATTCTATGTTAAAGTTTTAAAATAATATATATATATATTTACTACAACTATCACTAAAGCTGTGACTGTGTTACATTAACTTAAAAACAACAAAAACAGGAAACTAGGCCCTTATTGAACAATGTCTGACACTGAGATATTTAAGAATTCCATGTCTCAGGAGCTGCATCTACATATTGCAAGGTAAATTATGTAGTAATAATAATAATAATTAAAAAAAAATAACTAAAACTGCTGCATAATGTATATTCTAAATTGCTGCCTTTCTGATTTCTAACTGTAATTTGAAAATGACTACTTGTTCCCACTACTGCCATTTTTCTTTTGTATTTTCTGCATAGTTTAAATGATAAATCAATTAATTAATCAACACGGGCATTCATTTGGAACTATTTTGATTATTAACACTGTATTACAAGCTGAAATGGCAGAAAGTTGTTTCTTGCATTCTTCTAAATAAATAGACTTTATTAATCCGTTGGGGAAATTTGGGAAATGTGAGAATTTGTGTTTTCTTGTTTGTTTGTTTGTTTGTTTGTTTGTTTTAGTTTAAGTTATTGTAAATGGAACAAGAAATATTACAGTAGGTCAATTAATTGATTGGTCACTGGACAGAAAATATATTGGCTATTTTTCTGATAATCAACAAACCTAAATAATTTTAAACAAGAAAGATTCTGCTTCTCTTTTTTTCTATTATATTTGGTTCAATGTCTTTGAGTTTTGAACTAGAAATCTGAATAAATCCTTAAAATTGTGATGGCCATGTATCACAGTTAATATAACGATTTTTTATTTTATTTTTTTAAAGATAAAGGACACAGTTAGTGGATTTATTAAGAAAATGATTGTTGATTTCAGCCATTTTGTAATTCTCTAATATCCTTTGTTTCCTCAAGCTTCCAGGCTGAAGTTAAACTCACTTCAATGGCTGCCTGTGCAACAACAGTCCCTCAGTGCTGTCTCAACAATGAACTATGGAAAGCCTCAAGCACTGACTGAAGAATGGCAAGGTTTAGGCGCAAATCTTGCATCGCATTAATAGCTTTAGTTTTGCTCGTACTCGTTATAACAGTAGTCTTAAAGGCACTCACACCAGAGGACTCGCCTTTCACCAGACAAGGAGGTGCTGAACTGTTTCCAGAGAGAAAGAATGATCCGGACGCCCAGAGGAACAACAACAATAAACCTGATGACACCAAAATGAATGACTCTAACAAGTCAGACAAGGATGCAGAACTGCAAGCTACACTGAGGAAGTTCCCTCCTCCCAACTACTATCTTCACGCCTTCTACTACACTTGGTTTGGAAGCCCCAAGTTTGATGGCAAATACATCCACTGGGACCATCCACAGCTGCCCCACTGGGACTTTAAGGTGGCTCAGGGATATCCACAGGGGAGGCACAGCCCACCTGATGACATTGGGGCCAATTTTTATCCCTCTTTAGGTGCTTACAGCTCCAGGGACCCCTCCATCATAGAGGCTCATATGCAGCAGCTGCGTACAGCCGCCATTGGTAAGACAACAATCAATATGAATTTCTGTTCAGGTTCTAACATAATTCAAAATCAGATACTTTTTTTCCACAACAACTTTCTGGTTTGTGGTGATATCGTGATACTGTCATATTGACATGGGGTGGGAAAATCTGATTGAAATCTAAGGATGTATACTGACCACGTTAGTCAGTAGAGGTTTGCAAATTAATATTGGCCAGATGTGATATCGGGCTGTTATATAATTCAGATTTTCTGCCATGAGTTAAAATCATTTAGTCATGGCAAGCTGCCAGAGAGTGTCACAGCAAGTCCTGGCCTCATATTACCCTACATAATAATGATCCCTCTGATTTAGCAGGTGTTCAGTTTTGTATAAAAGACAGCACCGGTATGAGACTGGTGTTTACCAGTTGCTTGTAATTTGAATTGTGTGTATTCGTGGGTGATGTGATGATTGTGGACTGTCGTAGTCTGGCATATAATTAGTTTTTCAGAGGATTTGGACATCACTTCATTATATTAATGAATAATAGTACTGTCCACGTTGTCCCAATCCACATGCACAAAGTAAAGACGTGCTTGGTTGCGACACAATAAGGACGACGCTTACTGGACACACAATGCACCTTGGAGCTGTAACGTATTTAGTATACAGCAACTGAACTTTCAGAAAAAAGTAATAATGAAGTTAGGGTGCAGAGTTTGGTGCTTTGGGCCTTTAGCTTTGAGTTGGAGTGACAGATTTTGTGTCCAAGCAGCCACACACACAATTAATAATGTGATGAGATGAGTTCACCGATATCTGTGCAGAGAGTTTTGATTGAGATTGTGGATCATGATTCCACCTCATAAGACAGTGATATGATCTTCTGGCCAGATCGCTCACCTATAGTTTCAAGTCATCTTTAGGAGAAAAAGCTAGTGCATCGCTATTTATATCAATAGCAACAGCAGCATTTCTTACAATATTTTCAGTGAGAATATGTCCCGTGAAACAAATAATGTGTGCAAAATGACTTTTAAAACAAAAAAATAAAAAAACTGATCTTCAGTGCAGTTAACTCTGTTCCACTGTTATGCATTGAATCAAAAGAAAAATCTACCGTATTAAACAGAAAGATCTCCGTTTGTGTTCAGGTAGTTTTGTTCCCTTTCATCATGACCAGCGCAGAGGCTTGTGATGTATATGTCGATAACACTTATAATGCTAAGTTGCCACCCAGCCCTGTGATATGAACGCTATAATAAATAATGCAGTGATGATAAACAGCAAAACTAAACAGCCTTCAGTCTCTAAAATTGATTTCCATTTTGTGAACAACTTGAATAATTTAAGCTGTGATTCATATGTGACATACAGTATATCGATATGACTACAGAAATGGAACGCCCTATTTTAATTACCACACATTTAATATACATTTGTACTAAATGAATCCCACCAGTCGTCTGGACGTTTTCCTTCTGACAACTTTAGAATTTATGTTTCGGTGTTTATTCTCAGGTGTCCTTGCTGTGTCCTGGTATCCTCCCAACATGAAGGATGACAACGGTGAACCAACAGATGGCATCGTGCCTTTGCTGCTGGAGGTGGCACATAAATACCACATTAAGGTCTGTATGAATGCATTTAAGAATAGTTTGTTGTGTGATCAGTAGTTGCTTGAATGAACTGGTTCCTTTAAAAGCATCTTCAATGTCCAATGAAGTTTAATTTTAAAAGAATGTTGCAGAACGTTTGTATTCAGCCTGAACACGTTTTCTTTTTTTTCTGTATTCACAGGTTGCTTTTCACATCGAACCATACCAAGGAAGAGATGAAGTCAACATGTTCGCTAATGTCAAATACATCATCGAGAAGTGAGTATCGATGCGTTTCTTCTGCGTCAGTCAGATGTCGTTCTGCCGTGACCCGCTGCGTCAGTCGGTAATCAGCATGCTTCTTTCTGTTCCGTTGACATCTTTCTTTCTCTGGTCGTTTGTCTGGTCTCATCTGATGTCCTCAGATATGGAGAGCACCCGGCATTTTTCAAGTATCGGACCAACACTGGCAAACTCCTTCCACTCTTTTATGTGTATGACTCATACCTGATGAACTCGGAGCAGTGGGCCAAACTACTGAAGCACACGGAGAGTACCAGCATCAGGGATACCCCGTATGACGGCATCTTCGTCGCCCTGCTGGTTGAAGAGAAGCATAAGAGGGATATCCTGACGGCAGGGTTCGATGGTGTCTACACCTACTTTGCTACTAATGGCTTCTCCTATGGGTCCACTCAGCGTAACTGGGCTTCCATTAAAGCTTTCTGCGAAGATAACAACCTGATATTCATTCCAAGTGTGGGCCCGGGATATATCGACACAAGCATTCGACCCTGGAACTTCCAAAACACTCGAAACCGCATCAACGGCAAATACTATGAAACATCCCTGAGTGCAGCATTAGAGGCCAGGCCCGATTTTATCTCGATCACATCTTTTAATGAGTGGCACGAGGGCACTCAGATTGAAATGGCGATTCCCAAAACAAGCCAGACAGTTTATCTTGACTATCTGCCCAATAAGCCGACAATCTACCTGGAGATAACTCGCAAATGGGCAGCGATATTCGGCGGAGAGCGACGGAGGTGGCAGGAGTGACTTGAATAAGAGCCATAGCAAATGTTTATTCATGGTGGTAATTAGATGAAAACTAAACGAAGTTGTGGTTGTAGAATGCACAACAAAATGCAAATGATGAATAACAGTATGAGAGAAGCCAAATGACTCTCAAAGCCACAGACAAGTGAACTACTTCATTATCTTCATTTTGGCTTCAGTGATGTGATTTATTCTTTTGCACTTGATTTTTTTCTTAATTTAACTGATGTCTTATTACCTCTTGTTTACCCAGCCTTACACTTTGCGGGATTCGTAACATAATTAGCATGTTTTATCACTGTCTCCACCATATTCAGCTCAAACTGCATAGGCATGTTTTGCCTTTCTGTGATCTGTGACTATATTAAACTTGAATAGAAATAAAGTGCACCCTGGAAAGGAGGGAACGACAAGTAAACAAAGCAGTCTGGTGGTATAAAGCTGTTGCCTCGCTCCGCTTTCAACTTGGCCTCAGCCCAAAATACAGTACAAGAAAAAAACAACATACATCTTGGTGTTTTTCAAAGGCACGTCAGTCTGAAATCTTAAGATGAGTCATAGTGATGCAAACAGCCGAGGGAAGACAAGATAGCGGTTCAGTTTTTGAAACAGATTTGTAGCTGAGAAAACAAGATTATTTTTATCTGTGCAAGAGATTACCTTCTCTGTCACCATGGTACACGTTTTCACGGTATCAAAGTGTTTGTTCGCATCGCCCTCAACACACCCAACACCTCTCTGATTAGGAGGGAATTGGCAAAAATTTGGCCACGTCTGGACAAATGACATATTTTGTTTTTGACCACTGCTGCAAATGGACACTAAAACTGAACTTGGCAGATGTCAGCTCAGACACCGTTTCTACAGCCAGGTAACTGTCTTTCTGTTCTTTGATTTTTCAGGCAGCTTTGCGGATCACCTCAATTTCTGAGATGATCCGTCTTGCATGTCTTAAAGTTGTTCAGTTTTAACGTCTCTTGCAGAAATCCGCCTTATTTTCTCCCCGTTTCATTTTTCTTGACTCACTGCATGTCATTAGCATCTAGGATTTGCTGATATTCATTGTAATCTATTCTTCCAGCTATCCCTGCAGTATTCTCTGTGCCACTGGCTGCCACACAACCCCAAAAGCAGAATGTTTCCACCCCGATGCTTAACAGATGGCAGCGTGTTTGCTTCTTTTTTATCCAAACATACCTTTTTAGTGACTGTGGCCAGAAAGCCCAATTTGAACTCAATCTGTCCACAGCGCTTGTTTCCAAATTGACTGCGGCTTATCCAGATGTTTCTTTGCCGACTGTCACATGCATGTTTTATAGTCGAAATCAAACATTTGTTACTTCAACTGGGCACTTTGGATGTATTTCGTGTCTCACTGGTACCAGAAGCCCCCAATAACACTTCCTCCTGCCTGGTTATTATGCAGGGCCCGACTGCCTGGTGAAAACTTGAGAGTCAGAACCTTTGAATCTGAGATCTTGTTTCTCTGCCGGAAGCTGGTGAAGTGCTCCTTCTGGGTGAAGGTTGAGTTGCTGCCCCAAGCGAAGTATTTTTGCTCACAAGCGAAGGGAAAATGGTCTGACGGATTGGTGCATCATCAGTAATAATGCAGACATTGTACCTGACTGTCATTGTTAGGAGGGACCTCAACAGGAAAGCAAAACTCATGATGGAAGGAACATGATACAAGACGCAGGAAGGTTTTGTTTTTCTGTAGCGTGGCTGGGCTTAGCCTTATCGATAGGATGAGAAATCAGAGTAGAGTCGCTGCCGGTTGAGGAGGTTCTGGCATCTACTTCGGAAACCCCCCCGGACTCGTCCAACTGGGAGGAGACCCCGAGGTGAACCCAGAACTCTCTGAGGGGATTACATCTCATCGGGCCCCTGGAGAGAGACGTCTGGAACACCCTGCTTAGCCTGCTGACCCGACCCCAGATAAGTGCAAGAAAATGGATAGATGGAAATCTGTGGGAGGATCCAATCTTGTTAAAGTTTGACCCATACGATGTTTATAAATCTGACTTGCAGATGAACTCAGCTGTCCAGAGACCAGATCACATCACTCCTGTTTTAGAGTCCTTACACTGGCTTCCAGTATGTTTTAGGATAGATTTTCAGATTACTTTTGAAGCCCTTCACGGCCTTTTCTTCAAGCTACATTTCCCAACACGCACTTTCAGATCCTTGGGCAGAGGTCTTTAGTCTGCTCCAGGGGCCCGATTGAACACCAGAGGGGACAAAGCATTTGCAGTCAGGACCCCAAAGCTCTGCAACGATGTGCCGGAGGACATCAGGTCGGCCAAGTCATTATTTGTCTTCCCTTCTTGCTTTTACCGGAGAGCCTTTCCTGATTTTGCAGGAGTTTCAGTGTTCATCGACTATCTCATATTTTATTTATTAGATTTTTACCTTTCCTTCTTTTTATATAAATCTGTTGTTTTTTTCCCCGCCTTTAGACTTGAAGGTTCATGTGCTGCCCATGTGAAGCACTTAAAAGTTAATTATTATTATTCTGCAGCTTCACTTTTGATAATGCATTTTTTAAACGAGTCCCTCACAAGTCATCCAACTTTATGGAAGTACAATATTAAATCATTAGAGGGGCCCCTTTAAATGATTAATTAAAGAGCTGGAAGACATCACTCAGCATGTTTAATGGTGCAAACCGCATTTGTGAGCCTCTTTGTGGAGAATTTAACCTCCTTATTTAGCGGGACATTGCTTATGTGCAGCACTGCAGCCTCAGATGATTGAAAAATAATTAAGGCATTTGCATAAACGCACTGTTTGCATTGTCATTACGGTCGCAGTTGAGCTTTGCAGCAAACAAAACCTCCCATTATTATTTTTTTTATTTTTTTCTCGCGCAACCTCTTTTTTTGGATTCCTCGCAGCAGATTGATGATTCACCTGTTTATCCAAATGCGAACCTTAAGCAGGTGATTAAAGCGGTAATATACTGGAATCTGGGCATCATCTCCCACACACACACACACACACACACACACACACACACACA
>NW_007577814.1:421879-454443 GCF_000690725.1 Stegastes partitus
ATATATATACATATATCTCACATGCATATTTGCTGGACATGAGCATCTGTTGTTTTTTTTTCCCCCCTTTCCCCCTACCTGTTACCAAACGCTCCCATTTGGGATTTGATGCATCTCTGCTGCCAAATTATATGACTGCGTTTTTCTTTTCTTTTTTCTCTAATTTCTTTGCTTCTCTCCAGTCATTTCAAACGGAGCCCTCGCTGCAGACTACTCACCCATGCGGTGCTCTTTTCGTGTCCCAAATCCATCACAATGCATTTACCAAAAACCGCAGCTATGTTATTTAAAGTGTGAATGAATGTTGGAGCTGTAGGAGTCTCACTGCGGTCTCATTTGGTGGAAACCAAAACAGTGTGAGCCATATTTCCCCCCCTCTTATATTAAACTCTGACCTTAGCAGCATCACCATGGTGACACTGTAACTTTGCCACACTCTGAATATGTAATAGGCCTGATTTGATCTTTGCACTATAGTTCTTCTGGGTTTATGTAATTGACACCAATACATAAGGTGTTGTGCATCCTCTCTAAGGTCTGATCACTGCTGCTGACGGAGAGCATGCTTCAGCAGTGTAAGAGGATTTTCCTACATGGAAATGTATTGATACTACAAGCATTTAAAGGAGTTACACTCCTTTGCCTTTGGGTGCACCAAAAGCCAAAAGAGGATGGATGCGTATTGGATATTGCACACAAGGAACACTACGGTGTTATAATTCAGATGTGCTTCGGTGGTGCATGGGGAGAACAGAATCATCTCTCAAGGTTGATTCTTGCACTTGGCATCTCAACCTGCTTGTATGGGCCTCTGTATAACATGCAGGTGTGTTGAGCCACAGCGAGCCGGGGAGGCAGGGGGCCTGTCTGCTCCCCTCAGCCTTAAGATGGCAGCATTCCCTTGCAATACATGGAATATGGCAAAAACTAACAACAGCTGGGAGCTTACATCCATGCTCAACTGCAAAATGTCCAATAATATCTCGGATTAGGTGGCTATTTTTTTAGTTTTTTTAACTAAGTGACAGATTTGTTTGTGCAGGTGAAGCTTATCTTTGCATGCAGATTGCATGTAACCTCTAGACATGCTTTTTTCCCCCTGTGGTGATGTGTTGTTTTATCTCCCTCTGCTTTACCTAATTTATTCTCTCCGATTCTCTTTCTCTTTCTCTGCTCACGTAAAGGAGGCATCATTAAGAAGACCTGTACATTCGAGATCAAACACACCTCATTAGATCATTAAGGGTCATTGTTATTCTGCTTAAGAGCAAAGAAGCATCTCTTAACGGTGAACTGCAAGGTTTTTTCTATGAACCCTGACTCACAGTGGAGATTGATCCGACCGTCGATCCGATGTAGGAACCGTTCCCTCCGATTCCCTCAACCTCCACTCTTGCTTGGATTTCAGCATTCAGTCAAATCCACAAGGTTTGTATCAGATTGTGACTGAGGAGCCTTCACATTTTTCTTTACGAGCATTTATCCAAAGTGGCGGGTGCATTATACACAGCAGATTCATTAATTAAAGCAAGAATAGGAGCGCTCGTTTTACATGCAGATGGAATTGAATTTAACTGATGCACCAGAGACAGTGGTGCAGTGTAACAGACATCACCTGGTGATAATGTGCAAGGTCTGTACACGATTACATGATTAGTCCTGATGTTGCATCCTGACTTTGTTCTGCCTTTTTTCTTATTGGTTTTGCCCTTCATAGGACAGAGTATGCCATCTGCACCTTTCCACAGAATCCTACGACCCCTTCTGCTCGGCACTTTCATCCTGGGATGCTTTGTGACTCTGTTTTTGATGTATTTTAAACCATCCACCAGCTGGTTATCAGGTCCCGTAGAGTCGACAGTACCCACAGACCGGGTCAAGAACCTTTTCTCCACCAAGAGCGACAAAAACGTCACCACCGTGCTGATCTGGCTCTGGCCCTTCGGACAGACGTACGACCTGAGCGTCTGCAGCTCTCTCTTTAACATCGAGGGCTGCTTCATCACAGCGGACAGAAACCTCTACAACAAGTCGGATGGGGTCGTCATCCATCACCGAGATATCTGCACCGACCTGTCCAACCTGCCGCCATTCCAGCGCCCGTCCTTCCAGAAGTGGATATGGATGAACTTGGAGTCGCCATCGCACTCGTCCCAGCTGCCTGGGATCGAGAACTTGTTCAATCTGACTCTCAATTACCGTCAGGATGCTGACATTGAAGTGCCTTATGGGTCCATCGTAGCAGCAGAGGGCGAGGAGGACTTTGTGCCACCCAGCAAAAACAAACTGATCTGCTGGATCGTCAGCAACTGGAACCAGGACCACGTGCGGGTGAAATACTATAATGAGCTGTACAAACACATTGAGGTTCACGCCTATGGACAAGCCTTCGGGGAGTACATCTCTGACCAAGACTACTTCCCCACCATCGCCAGCTGTAAGTTCTACCTGGCTTTTGAGAACTCCATCCACAAGGACTACATTACTGAGAAACTGTACAACCCGCTCTCTGTGGGGACAGTGCCAGTGGTTCTCGGCCCGCCCAGGCAGAACTACGAGAACTTTATCCAGGGGGACGCCTTCATCCACGTGGACGACTTCACCTCGCCCAAGGAGCTGGCCGATTACCTGCTGCTCCTGGACAAGAACGAGGAAATGTACCTCAGGTACTTTGAGTGGCGGCGACACTTTAAAGTAAAGAAGGCCTATTTCTGGGCAGAGCACACATGCCTGGCGTGTGATTACCTGCGTAGGCACAAGGAGTACAAGGCATTCAATAACCTTGACAAGTGGTACTGGGGTGGATAGTGCTTTGAAGGGCTATGCAGTGCTTGTTATGTTGTTGAAGGCAGTGCTTTAAGGTTTTTGTCCTTCGGTTAACTTGAAGGTTCATTACTGTTCTGTCTAGAGCAGCCAAATGGTGTTTTTCTATTGGTTCAGTGGCCCAATGAGACGTCCAGCTTTTGTTTTCTTTAGTTCTTTATTTGCAAGCGACTTTTTGCTAAGCCTTAATTTGCCTTTTTGAGTTACTCATTTATTATTTTTATTTATTTTTTTTATAAATTGAGAATGCACTACATTTTTTTTATTGTTATTTCAACTTATGTGTTGCTTAACATGACCACATTTGCTGCTATTTTTACGTTTCTGTTCTATTATTAGTACGAGTGCTTAACTGTATGAATGTTCCTGTATGGCAGATAACATTCATGATGCAAGGTTGCTGTTTTTTCTTTGAATATCACCTTTGTGGCACACGGCAGACATCGGGGAAACTGTTGGCTCGAGAAGGAGACTGATGTATAAGTGAAAATATTTATGTAATATTTATTCAAGTGAGGCATTACACGATAAAACAATCTCATCTGTGCTCGTGATGCAGTCACCTATGCAGTGTTTACTGAACTCAAATGTGAAAGTAGTTCAATCGTGTCATGTACATATTGTGTATTTTCGGGATTATGTAGCTGTCGTTTATTTTCTCCATCTTTTTCTAAGTTTGCATTTGCGCTGCTGATCCAACTGGTACCTATCTTTACATATGTTCAGTAACACTGGCGGTCATCGTGCTACAGAGTTGTAGATGGCTCATGCTGATCTTTACTGCAGTGGTCCTCCAAAAGCAGATTCTGTTTCATGAGAGGGAGGCTGCTATTTAATCATGTTGTGAATTGATCATTGTCACAAATAATGTGTCACAGACAGTGCGTTTTGATCTCTTGTGGATGATGATAGTACAGTACAGAGCTGTTGTATTGCAATATGAGACTCCCACACACCTCATTATGTTGCATTTTGATTTAAAAAGTCTGCAATTTTGTCTGACTACAGTGTCAAGAAGGAGCACAAAATTAACACATAAGTGAATCATTCAATTAAGCTACTGTGCTGTGCGCTGTACTCTCATCCCACAATGTGACCTCAGCTACTGACACTGATATTTCTTTCGAATTTTTACAGCAGATGTTGTCGCGTGGCTGAAGTGAGGGTGAGTTCAGATAAAAACGAGGCCAGCCTGCACGTTGATAGGCGCAAAGATAAATGTGAAAGACGTGAAATGTTTATGTAACCACAAGATTATTCATATTTCTGTCTGGGACTCATCATACCTCAGTGCTGTTTGGAAGTGAAGCGTTTGCATGTGAAAGATGTGTTTTCTAGATTTTTCGTTTACACTCCTGTTTACAGCACTGCGAAACACACTCGGGATCACGCTACAACACAAGACAGCTCAATACCTGTAGATATCGCGTCACTTTTACATGTCGTGTGAACAGCTAATCCACCGAACAATGCATTTTAACAGCACTCAGCAGCTACTGACATGACGATTACGTTTTTTACAGAAAGTACTGTGCAAAACCATGTCAACATTTTATGCAAGATGAGCCGGCGGCTACTTGGTCAAAGTCTCAAACATGATGTAGGTTATCATTTTGATATTTCTTCACTGTCAAAGGGACCATTGATGTAAATTAGGATGAATTCAATTATTTTTCTTATGGAGTATGGTTCCAAATGCCATAGTGAAACCTGTATATAAACCTTGTAGTGAACTGAAGCATCGATCGGATCAAACCAGCCCACTAACACAGATCATTCCTGTACGTGCAGCAGACCGAGGGAGCTTCAGCAGGAGTTTGCATTCATTGGGGGAAAAGAAACAAAGTGTTGTATATATTTTTAATGTTCATATCTCTTTATAACATGCAAGTGTTGTCGGGAAGTGAATGTGACTTTGCTGTACCTTTGTAAGTAACGCCTGGTGCTTCAAGAGGCTGTGAATCAAGGTGAAAAGAGAGAGACACTTGAAAAGGATAAATGACGTCAGAGACAATGCTTTCAGTGTTGTGAGGTGGATTTTTCATCAGGGGAGGCAATTTTACATTCAAGACGGTTTTGTTTTTCTTTCTCCTTTCGTTTTTGTATTCGGTGGTAATCCTGTTGGCATGACCTAATTGAAAAAGTTGTGCCAAAATGCAGCAGAGATATGGCACTTTTATTCGTGTGGAGTTTGTGTGACTCACTGTGCTGGTGGCCGTCTTAGATGGAGCTATTGTGAGTTCAGAAAAAACTGTCATCCAAGACCTCTGCCTCTGCCGCAGATTAACTATGAAACTGCCACTCATGGTTTCATACTGTACAGTCCCATCTCATGTGAAAACAAAGCTTTCTCGTCCAATGTGGTTGGTGACTTTAAGGAACAAATGTTATTTTTTATCATTTTATTTTCAAGTTTTTTGTGTGTGTCGTCCGTCTCTTTCATCCTCTCTCCCGTCCTCTCTCTTTTTTGCACAAAAACAAATGCAGGGAGCTGTAGCTTCTCTGTCCCCCTCCCTCCTCTGTCTGAGTCTGTGAATGTGTCACAGCACCAGAGAGTGAATCAGGATGTCTCTGGATACTGAATGACCTGGCACTGATTTCGCTGGTGTCCTTAAAAAACACTTGAGTGGGATGAAATCTACGTGTGTGGTTTCTCCAGAAATGCTCACTTTTATTTTATTTTATTTTATTTTTTTCAGTGCACTGAAGTAATCAGTGAGTCAATCAGTACAAGTTTTTTGCCAAATCATTGTATTTTGCCAAATGTTGTGTTTTAACTGTAGATGTCTGATAGTGTCAAAAAGAAAAAAAATAAAGATATGGACTAATGAGCAAACGTGAGTGAGGCATGCGGTGCTTTTTGTAAAGAGACGCCTGATGATGATGATGATGATGATGATGATGATGATGATGATGTGAAGGAATGCGGTGACATTTTGGGAAATACACTTAATCGCTTTCCAGAAGTTAGACGAGGAAATCAGTTCAGCTGTCACGCTTTTGTGATAATTTCATTGCAACAGTTACCGTCCATCTCCTTAAACAGCTTAAAAGCAGTGCAACAACTTTCACACACAACAAATACCTGTTTAATCCCCCAAATAGCTGCTTCGCCTTGTTTCCAGTATCTATGCTAAGCTAAGCTGAGCAGCTGCTGGCTGTATTTACTGTACAAACATTCCCAAAATGTCAAACTGTTCCTTTAAATTTCACACAAATCTTGTCTAATCTTGAAAGCTCTATTTTCTTCCCAGGTTAGACAGACTCAACACATTTTTCTTTTTACATGATGCCACCTCATATGTGTTCTTGCATCTATATCGAATGTAATTTCCACAGTCGTTGCCCACACTGTTCCTCTACGGTGCCATGTAATGCAGGCGGAGGTATAAATAGCAATCCAAAAGCCTTGATAAGTGATTGATGAGAGGGAGGAGAGTGTTGTGGTGGTTACGCCTCGATCCCCCGGCTGTTGTTAGTTACCCCGTATCCTCGCCAGCACTCTGATATTTGCCGTCGTCTCCTTCCACCACGCGGAGATGACACATCCTTGTCGAGTGCTTCCACTCGACGCCACGGGTCAAAGTGTGCGATGAGTGCGTGTGCTGCCGGGATCAGTGGTGCTAATAATCCATCCATGTCAGTTGAGGATTAATGTGAAAGTTCAGGTGGCAGCGGGGGGATTGTCTCTCTGGTTTATAGATGTCAAGACAGTGCCTCAGAGGAGATCCTTGTCCTCAGCAATGGGTGTCACATTTGCTCGGTTAAATGCAACACAAAACATCACTCCATAGCGCTGTGTGAACTGTAGTCTTAAATGTCATATTAATGTTATTATAATAGCAGTGGCTCAGATGACTGATGGTTTAATTATCACTGACACGGCAATTTCTCTAATCTCTATGGAGCGTTTTAGCATCTTTCAGCTTCTTTTTTTGTTGTCTTTGCTTTTCAGCCTCTAACTTAGCTGCTTTGGTTTAATCTAACTGCTCTCCCAGGACATTTTGGCTGCTACATGCTGCTATTTTTTGCCAAAAAAAAAGAAAAGTTCTAAACTCCTGCTGCACACTGCCTGCTCAGCACCAAACTGACAAAGTTAGAAAACATGTGCAAGCAGGCGACTGTTTGCTAACACGTTTGACATCAGATTTAAAGGTGATAATGATGCCAGCTTCTTTCTGCTTGGCAAGAAAAAAACAAAAAAACAACACTTTTTGCAGGTTTGTGCTATAGCGAATTCTCGTTAAAAATGTGTCATCGGTTCTGTAAAGACGCCAGCAAACATTTCACTATTTACCTCCTCTGGCATTTAAATTGAATTCTAGCTGACAAATAATAAAAAAAGAAACCCAGATTAGATTTCTGCAAAAATAATGAGTGACTGTTTGTTTTGTTGGTTTTTTTTTTTAGCTCTTTCCAAAAATCAGAGGTATTTACCGTTAAGTGAAGCGTGTTTGTTTGTTTATGCTGCACAGTTCATATATTAGGAAGTGTTTTGTTGAGGATGAAGTTACTGTTTTTGGACAGTGTTGTTGAAAGCTGGAGTTAAAAAAAAACAAAACTATTCTTTCTGGGATCTGAGGACGTCTGAGGTTTGCTGAAGTTTGTTCCTGTCACAGCTATGTTCGAATTCCAATTTCTTTTACCTTCAAATAATTGCAGGCTGTAAATAATTGATCGAAATTCTAGGTATAAACTTGTATGTTTTGTACTCTGACTTGCTGCTGCTGCTGTCATCCGAATGCAATCACTAACTTTGTCTACAGATAATCCACTAAAAAAATCCATGATGCCGGCGTTGGAAGCGGAGAACATTTTAATGAGTTGTACATACCAAGGAGTAGACAACTTTCTCTCCTCTTTAGCAGAGCAGATCATATGTCTGGCTCTGTGACAGGTCTTGTCGCCCACTCATACCATGACTCACTTTGGTGAGAACTGGGATGGGGGTGGCAGGCGGAGCTGGTGGAGGCATTACCCGGGCACTCACAGGGCCTCCCCGAAGGGGTGTAAGGTTTTGCTAGATTGTAGACTTAGTAGATTGTATCTCCTCGCCCCCTGTAACCCCCTATGTGGCTATCCTGTTCAGCTGAAAATGCTGTGTTGAAAGCGAGCTCTCCATAACGCAGAAGAGCACAGAGACTGGCTCAAAGGGACGGGTTTGTGTGAGTCCTCTTATTAACTACTAGAGCCGCCCCTCATCTCAACCCTAATGGATCCCACTTATGCTGTCATCACCATGCCAACCAGCTGTCAGCTTCGGTGCAGCGAGGCTTTTGTGCTTCAGAGAGATGCAACTGTGTCGTGTTGATCTGCCTCAGCCTACAACAAGTCACCACCTCAAAGGAGCCACCAAAGTAAATGCTTCTCTTCTTCTCTGAGATCATTTGATTAAGGGGAAAAAACAGCCACTGACACCTTATTGTAAAGCCTGAATACATTAAGATAAGAGGACACCCGAGTCCAGGTCAAATAAAGGCCTATTTATTGAGGCTAGACAGGCCGCATACGAAATCTGTTGGCAGCTGCTCACTAGTTGACTTCAGAGGATTAAGAGGGCAAAAAGGAATATGCAAGATCAGCACGCCTTTTGCTCGGCGGAGTTGGCGCTGTCTGGTGTAGAAGTTAATAATCCGAGACACAAAGACCACCACCTGTTATACATCAGACGCAAAACTTGTTTAAACACAATATACTGTACAACAACCTCTGCCTCAACATCTAGTGAATGACTCCGCCTGTTGACATGCAATTTATTTTTCATAGTATGCCAACACACTCAAAGAGATGAGAGTTTTTGTTTGCTGGAGAATATAGGTCACCTCCACCCTGCCTGGATGTCACATGACGACAGACATACAGCGCTGTGCAGCAAAGCAACAAAGATTAGAAGCTTTCGAGTGGCACTGACTATATCTGTCCTACAGTTGGTTCTGGGTATATTTAAGGTCTTTGTGATTTCACAGACACTGATCTGGACATCAGCAGGGAGCGAGGATTCAATACAGCCGTACTTTAATCCAGAGCGAGCGATGACTCGTGTAATCCTGCAGATCTGCCTACTTAGAGATGAGAAGAACCTGAAGGATGGCATGATTTTAAATCAAGAGATATCTGAAAAAAAAATCTTGCCTACACCTGAATTCCTGACATGATGCGCTTATTTATTGCTGAAAGCCTTACATAACACACATCGGGCAGGTCAAAAATAACATAGCCTTACGTTATCCCTCAGAGGCTTGTAGGTACCACCTACATGCACTGCAGAACCATGTTCCTACATCATCTGCTGATCCAAAAATGGCTTACTTTCATTACAAGAGAGTAATTCGAGATTGCTGTCTTTACAAGGAGCTGCACTCAAGTGAATGTGGAGTGAAGACGGAGTGAAAGAGAGTTCATGTACACAGAGCTGCATTCCTCTCGGGCTCATCACTGCCACTGACCTTCCTGTGTGTGGATACGAGGGATTAAGCCTGTGGGCTGGGCTGGTGGTCTTCCCAGGCTATTTTTATGAAGATGTCTGCCCTCCTTGATCCTTTCGGAAAACTGATATGAGCACATGTTCCAAAATTCAAATGTAATCAGTTAATTGTCAGTCAAAGAAGCAGATGAATTTGAATAATTAACCAGGTGGAAAAGGAAATCGTTTTTTGGTTTTTTTTTTGGACACCTATACATGTACAGTCATTTGGGATCGGTGATTGAGCCAAACATTTACGCAGAAAAACATGAAACCCTTGAATTATAAATAGTATTGTAATGGTCTGGGCATGGCACCATTTGTTCCACAGCAACACACTCCGAATTGGTTTTAAATGAAGTAACAAGAGCATCACTATTAGCAAGATGGTCGCCGTTTAAAGTGTCATTTCTGCTCCCCTCTCTTTATCTTGCCGTGGATAGATTGAACATCCACAGGCCCGCAGCTTCCCTGTTCTGAAGTGCTGCCAAGGCGCTCTCAATAGCCACCGAGAGGTCCTGGCAATATAGTTCAGTACCTGGCAACCACAAAGCTGCTGGCACCTACCTCTCATAAGCCATCTGCAACTGCTTGTGTGTGTAGCAGGCACTGACAAAGGCCACAAGTGTGTCCAGACACGTCACAGCATCCAAGTGGCCAACTCGCTCTTCTGTGGCACCAGTGTCCAAAGTGATATTAGGGAGTGGTAAAGATTTAGAACGCTTAAGCTCAAATTTCACCATTAACTAAACTGACTGTATTTACGTATTGAAAAACATGTAGGCACAGACATTGGTTACATAGCAGGTACCCCAACAGTAACCGTATTGGCCTAAAGTTGCTCTTTTCTTAGTTTTTCAGCATTTTTGGAATAAAGGAACAATGATCAAATCAGTTTGAGGTTTGTGCACCATCAGCTCCCTTAAAAGGTGCAGAATGATGCAGTGGAGTATGTCCATTCTCCCAAGAGATTACCGCTAATAAGCGGGCCTGTATTTATAGAAGAGCCCCCCAGTGGATACCCCATAATCCTGCCTGACCCCTTTTCATCCGTGCTCCAGCCCTGTGTCTGGACCGCTCAGTGTCTGCAGTCCCAGGCTTCAGCCTCATCCTCGCCCCGCATCAACCGAGATAGAGACTTCTTTAATACAACGGTACTTTTTATTTTTTTTAGTTTTTCTCAAAGAAAGAGAAAAAATTGGTTGGCCTCTTTACTTGCTTGATGAGAGGGAGAAGAAATTGCCTGGACTATTACAGGGCATTTTCAATCTTTCTATTCTTCCTTATTGTCCAATTTTCCTCCTCCTGCTCTCTTTGACCTGCAGCTAAGAAAAGCAAACAACAATGTCTGCCAGCGAGCGCTTCGACTGCCATTACTGCAAAGACTCCCTGCTGGGGAAGAAGTACATAATGAAAGAGGACACGCAGTACTGCACTAAGTGCTATGAGAACCTGTTCGCTAACTGCTGTGAGGGGTGCTCTTTACCAATTGGCTGTAACTGTAAGGTAAGGAAGCACCAGTGTTCTCCCAAAGGGAGAGGCTTCCACATCTGTAATGTGCAAAATGACGGTTTATAAGAGATCAGAAGATGAGCAACATGTTGATGTAGTTTATTTTTAGTGCTGTTTTTAAATGAATTCTAAATGCCCTATTAATCTTACAGAATCTGAGCACATGTTTTAAATAATGTATTAATCTTGACAGGACCTGTCCTATAAGGATCGCCACTGGCATGACCAGTGCTTCAAGTGTGCAAAGTGCAGCCGCTCTCTGGTGGAAAAGGCCTTTGCTGCCAAGGATGAATTGTTGCTCTGCACTGAGTGCTATGCCAATGATTACTCCTCCAAGTGCAGCACCTGCAAGAAAACCGTCATGCCAGGTATGCAGGGATGAATAGGGCTGGATAATGTCGCCTGAAATGTAACCTCACTTTGATGGCATGTACATGTAACACACATTACATCCAATTTAGTGCTGCTGTAATGTTTCCAAGGCAAGCACAGCTCCATGACAACTGGCCAAACTCTATCTGAAGAGGAAAATAGTGTGACACAACTGAAAGCTCTAAAATAGCTATTAAATGACTGACTTGCATTTGCTTACTTGTAATGTTTTTTTCTAATTATATGAGAGGATTGATACCATTTTTTTGGTCAGAGAGGATGTCAGCTTTCCAAAATTACCTCATCCATTGATAACAAAATTTGGCTGCTCGCATCTCTAAAAATCCCGAAGCTACGTATCTTTTGCAGTGGAATGGTAGAAAAGCATACTTTCTAAAATGTTGAACTATTCCTTTACAAATGTATGACCCTTTAATAATTCAAGAATTGGTCCTTATTGGTCAGCTAAACCGTTTAGCACCACTGGTTATCGTTACTACTCTTAGTTAATTAGATGGTATTCAGACATTTACCCAAAGTGGTAATTTGAGCAAACTGGTGATGACAAGATCTGTCACATCAGTAATTATATGTGGTTTCTCGCCAGGTCCTAATGATCTTGATGATGAGAACAGTTATGCTTTTCAGAAAAAAATAATTCAGAATTAAAGTTCATTCTTGTCCTCTAACACTCGTGGATCACAGCAGATAGATTTCTGTTTAATGTCTCAGGTGTCAATGTTCAAATTTGTATTTTTCTCCTACATCTGATCCATGTTGATCCCCACAGCTGAGATGTTGAATGAACTTCAATAAATCGACAGCTGGTGAGCAGGATATCATCAAAAGCACCTGCGCAGCGAATAAATGGATCCAGTGGTTAAACTGTTTGGCGACCTGCGCTTCACAAAAGCAAGAATGAATTTACAATCTGAACTTTTAAGCAACAATGGGCCAGAGGACATGGTCAGAAAAATTCAAATTTGACCACAATTGTAGCCTAAATGGTGTAATAATTGCAGCATTTATGGTTGCATCTGCACATTTCAAGCAACGGAATTTCTTCTATTCACAAAATTCTTTCCATGATTATTTAGATTGCGTTGTCCCCTCCCCACAGACAAGCAACGACTATTTTGGGATGCAGTGTTTCTGTCATAGAGGTACCATATGCTGACTAAGCTGCTCTCGTCCCGTGTGCCAGGTTCCCGCAAAATGGAATACAAGGGGAACAGCTGGCATGAGACCTGCTTCCTGTGCCACCGCTGCCAGCAGCCAATAGGAACCAAGTCCTTCATCCCCAAAGACACCGGCTACTTCTGTGTGCCCTGCTTCGAGAAGCAGTTTGCTTACCAGTGCTGCGCTTGTAAGAAGGTAGGGTTACAGCTGAGTGGTTTATGTGTATTGACCACTGCTGTAAATCCCCCCACCGACTGTGGCATTTTAATGTTGCTCATACTGGCACTGCATAGCAAAGGGGATGCATAGCGAGAAGTCTGACATTGTGTTGTGTCTCCTTTTTCTCTTGCCTGGCTTTGTGTTACCTATAGGCCATCACAACAGGTGGAGTGACCTACCAAGACAAGCCCTGGCACCGTGAGTGTTTCCTATGCATTGGCTGCAGAAAGCAGCTGTCAGGCCAGCGCTTCACCTCCAGGGAAAATTACCCCTACTGCCTTGAATGTTTCAGCAACCTGTATGCAAAGAAGTGTGTGGGCTGCACCAAAGCCATCACCAGTGAGTCACTAGCTATACTCATTTTTTGCATTTACTCTGACACCATCTCCTCCTCATATATAAGGACTTTGCATTTGCATTTGTGTAGGAACTGTCAGGTAAACAAGGTCAAGATTTCTGCATTAACCTTTGGAGTTTGGAGATTCATGGATGCTTGTTTGATGTGTGCAGGTCTGGCAGGGGCCAAGTACATCTCCTTTGAGGAGCGCCAGTGGCACAGTGAGTGTTTCACCTGCATGCAGTGCTCGGTGTCACTGGTGGGACGCGGATTTCTCACCCAGCGCGACAACATTTTGTGCACCGACTGCGGGAGGGAGAAATGACCTTTTGATGGAGGGATCATCACGGCTTTGCATGAATGACAACAGCAGCTCATATTCTGATACAAATACTGTAGCTCCATGAATGCTTCTTGTTAGCATGCCAGGCACACATTTAAACTCTGAATGTCAAAAGCTCATTTTTGTGTTATAAATCACTGGGATGCTTTAGTAAAGATAAACACGTATCTTTTATTTTTTGAAGTTAGGTTGTCATATGCACTATTGTTAAATCACGTTTTCTTCTTTTTTTCACCTCACTCATTCATTATTGACAAGGATATAGAAATATTAGTCATTAGTTGATGTGGTTGAGTCGCAAAAATGGCCAAAAATGATCTGCAAATATTTTGTGAATCAAATTAATTTGGTGTCTTTGTCCTATGCAACAAGCTACATATATGTGGATTTTGAACTGATAATTAAGCATTTGGCCATGTTGCTTGGGAATATTTCACCCTTTTATCATGTTATATAGTCAGACAGATTAGGTCAGAAAATAACCAGCTGTTCAATGCTGAAAATAATTATTAAAAAGCATATTTTCCTCTCAAATGCAGGTCTGACTTTCATTACACATATACATCATACAGCCACAACACTAAAGCCACCTGGCTTATATTGTGTAGGTCCTTGTGCCACCAAAACAGCTCTGATCCATCAGAACATGATCATAGAACCTCTGAGGACGTCCTGCGGTACAAGAACGTAGGCGGTGCATCCTTTGGTTTGTCGTGTTCCTTGAGCCACTCCTGAGCAGATTTTGTGGTGTGCCACGGTGCACTGTCCTGTTCTTACACTGGAGCAAAGTGTAGCTGTGCTGAACGTGTTAAGTCACCACACATAAAGTATCATCAGTATTATTCACTACACCTGTCAGTGGTTTTAATGTTGAGGCTGATCTGTACATTTCTATTTAAGCTTATTGTATTGTAAACTATATTCTCACTATGTAAACAAATAATGATGCATGGATTTTTGGTTCTCTCACAGCTTGTTCCAATAAAGATATTTTTATTTAGTCCTGCTTTTGTTCATCTTAATCTGTCTTTTTTCTGCTCTAATAATGCCATCCAGCGGAGGCCACTTTATATTTATCCGAAACTCCTCGGGGAAAACAGAAAGACACAAAGTTCAGAGTGACAAATATAGCTGTGATGGTAGCTCTAAAATGCAGATCTTTTTATGACCGCAATATCCCCTCAGAGTCATCCTTTAGACAATCACTGACGGAAAACAAACCGCTGCTGTGCTTCTGTTGCCTCTTGACCTCATGCATGTTGTAAACAAGCTCAGACCAACCGCATATAGTTTGAGCTGCAGATGACTTGTTCTTCTTCTTGTCCATTACACACTGACCAAAGCCACCACTTTAGTCCTTGCACACACTACGCATATATTTATGCACGTATATATACATTTGTGTGACCAGTACAAGTGACCATGACTGTGGCCACCTCAGAATGTCCTTCTTCTTTGTTTTGATACTTGTAAAAGTCAGTTTTCTTGGTGAGGCTGCCGGGTGAGTTGTGCAAGTATCCTCACATGGCAGGATGAGCGCCGTAAAATGCTGACATAGATTTCCTGTCAGTACATAGTCACATGGGGGTGGTGAAACTACTTTACACTTCATAAACTTGTGGAGGAATTAGAGGAAGGTTGAACAGCAGACAGGTAGGGACGTCTTATTGTACATTTTTCACAGGAGAAGAACTGCAGCTTTGATTTAGTCGGACACATTTTGTAAGGACTCTTCACAGCGAAAGGATTTGGCATTAAAGAACTCTCTTCCTCTGTGCGTGCTGGTAAATTATTACTAGACTCGAGCTGCATTTGCCTTTTTTACCTTTGCATATCCAACATCCATAAATTTCTGAAATGGCTTTTAGAGCGTTCACACTAGTACAAGTCTATGAAAAGCAAGCAGCCTCAAAAGAGAGGGACAAATCCAGCATCCAGTGCCTTGAGTGCTATGATCGAAATGTGTACATAGGGACCAAAGACGCAACAGTCCAGCACCTAATTCTTACCCGTGATGCAAATGGAGACCTGAGTCTCGGTCAGAGCAAAACCAGAGAAGGTAGGGCAAGAAAACTAGGCTCAAGCAACCCAGTAACCCAACTGAAGGCAGTCCCACTTTTCAACCATCTGCTGGTCCTGTGGGACCGCTGCGTTACTGCCTTCAACATGTTCTCCTTAGAGCCTGTTCCTGCTCTGAAGAAAATCCAGCATGTGTCTTTGTTTGAACTGTGCGACTCATCGCTCACAGGCCAGGCGGCATGTGTGGAGATGGTGACGTCTTCCAGCCGCCGGAGAGTGATCCGGATTCATGTGGTGGGAGTTGACAGGTGGGAGGTTGTAAAGGAAGTCCCTCTGCTCCAAGACCCTGTGGCCTTGGCAGTGGATGGTACAAGTCTGTGCGTAGCCACCAGTGACAGGTATCTCCTGTGTGATATTCGGACTGGGAGCACTGAGGAGCTTTTTCCTCACGATCACAGCAGGCAGCATGTCATCGCCGCCTCGGTGGGTCGAGGGGAGTTCCTCCTGAACGGCCCCGGATATTTGGGTGAGAGCTGGCGAAATGTTCTACATGCTTAAACTATGTGTCGTTATATGCTTAGTTTCCATAGCAGTGATAGATTTAATCATTTTATATCACTCAGCCAGAGGATATTTGTTTTGCCAAGATATCATTTTTCCATCCTCATCCCTCAGGCATGTTTGTGATGAAGACAGGGATATGCCAGCGCCCTCCCCTGCAGTGGCCTCAGGAGGTGCTGGCAGCCGGAGTATGTTTCCCTTACATCCTAACCCTGCAGCCCCAAATGCTGTCTGTCTACAGCATGTTAGATCAGCAGCGCAAACAGACTGTGAGTCTCAGCGGAGCAAAGGGTCTGCTTTCCACATCAGGTAAACCAGACAACATCGATTCATCACCTCATCCAGGCAGATTGTACGCCTATAGCCTGCCAAAATGTGTGTGTGTTTTTTTTAAAGACGCCGCCGTGTTTGTCTCAGTTTGCACTAATTCAGTCAATCATTCTTGCATCTACTGTTTCCGACACACTGAGCGCTTCAGAGAACCAAAAACAAATCTCCCCTTCAGATGGCGTGTTAGTGTTCACGGAGAGAGACGTCTTGAGCCTGAGCCTGGTGCCATTGGAAGAGCAAATCCAAGCACTTGTAGGACACGAGAGAGTGGAGGAGGCCTTATTGCTGCTGGATGGAGTTCAAAGCCGTCGTCCACTTGACTCTTACAAGGTGAAATATGATTTACAGGCGCACTGCGGGATGCAAACACGTCCCTGCTTTTGCAATCGAAGTCAGCTGTTACATGCTTTGGCTAAGGAGCCTACACTAAACTTCAAACCAACTTTTTTCTATGTCACTGCTTTTGTAATAAAATATTCATTTCATAAATTCATGTATACAACTGATGTGTAGATAATGTGCATGCATTACAAACCCAGCTGGTCTTGCATCATAGTGTTGTTTGAATTTAATATTTCATCGCTGCTGAACAGATTGACTCAGGATATCAAGCCTACATCAGCGTGAGTTCATTGTAGGTGTATTCCAGTTGGATGAATGCGATCGAGGACAGCAGATGGTGTCTGAAATAGAGTGAAATCTGTGTCATAGCTCAGGATACAGGTTAGAGGTGAAGATGTAGGCATTAGCACATTTATTCATCACAGTAATTTTTTGTCCTTTGTGTGGTTTTGTGCTATTTGTGTAACATATTGGTCTCAATATATCGTCACAAAGTCATCTGCCCCAGTTAATTCAGTTCACATATTGCTGCATTAAACATGATTGTGCAATGTGTGCCTGTTTGTAAAAAGAGTAATTTTTTTGTCCTGACAGGAGCTGCAGAAGGCCATCACTTGCCTGGCTGGATTTGTTCATTTTTACCGGGAGGATTTTTCTGAGGCCAGAGATTTATTCATGTGAGAGTAAAACCCCCTTCACACGACACTCCAAATTCAAAAACATGTTAAATAAATCTCAGGAAGCTGCACAGTAGCGGCATGTGAAATGTGTCTTTTGGGCCGAATTTTACACCGAAAATCTAACACAAATCAATACTCATTACCCACTTGAGCAGTAAAGGTGAGCTGGACCCCAGAGAAATCATCCGCCTCTACCCTGGCACGCAATTGTGTCTCAGCGAGGACTTTCAATCTCGTCTTGATCAAGTCAACAAGGGCAGAGATCTCCAGGTGCTCTGGCAGGAGGACAGAAACACATTTCATCATTACCTGGCCTTCCTGGGAGACTTTCTGCGAGCAGTCAGTGAGACTGAACAAGGCCTGAAGTGCAGTAAGGAAGTGGACGGCGCCCTCCTGAGGCTGTATGTTGAACTGGGAGACACTGAGAATCTGCTGCAGCTTGTGGCTTCTCCTAATGAGTGCAGCCTGGACCAGTGTGTTCCTGTCCTGGAGCAACACAACAGGTGAAAATAAAACTTCACAGATCTCTTGCAGGCAATTTTATAGGTTTATGCTGCACAAATCTGGTTTTGGTAACGAAAGAACTGTCTAAAACAATTCCCTACTGGGGATGTTTGTTATAATTTGCACAATTTCTGCCATCTGACTTGTTTTCATTTTCAGATTTTTTGCATTAGGTTACCTCTATGCGAGCCATGGATTGCAAAATGATGCACTAAAGGTATTATTTCCCTAAACATTACACATAATTATGCACACTTTAAAAGCACTGTGTCTTAGCTTGTTGTATTCTTTCAGACTTGGATGAAGATTACAGACGGCTTCCATACAGACCCTTCCTGCTCAGATGTATATGGACACATAGTGATGACTCTCAGCCAGCTGAAAGACAAAGACTCTGTGTGGGCATTTGCAGACTGGACTCTGCTGAGAAACCAGGAGGTGGCTTTCTTTAATTTTTTACGAGCTCAACTAAACTGCAGAGGGCAGAGTTGCTCAGTGCAACTATATGTTTCACATTCTAAAACGCCAAAGTGAATTGCTTCACTTACTCGGCTAATTTTGTCATTTAATTAAACAGCTTTCCTTTATTTGATTAAGATAGGTGTGCAGATTTTCACCAAGCGTCCACCGGATGATCGATTAGAGACGCGAGACGTCATCGCTCTCTTGGAGAAGCACCCCCTGGCATTGCTTTTGTATCTTGAGTTCTTAATCCATGATTTGAAGAGCGAGGTGGGTACAGCAGCAGCTACTTAATCTAATAGCCTAACTGCTTTATTAAATGCACAGAGACGTAATTGATGTCATCTGCCCCCAGGAGGAGAGGTATCACAACCGTCTGGCCCTGACATATGTTAATCAGATGCTGCGAGAGGAAGAGGAAACAAAGTCAGATGCGAGGGAGACCAGAGGGAAGTTGCAGCAGATGCTATGGGAATCCAAATTCTATGACATCTCCACTGTTTATGGTGTGTGGACGTCTTTAAAGAAAATCAGAGAATCAACACTACTACAGTAAAAATCTTGATTTCTCTTCCATTGCAGAGAGAGTGAAGTCAACAACCCTGCACCCAGAGAAAGCCATTCTCCTCGGTAGGGCCGGTGAACACTCCAAGGCACTGCAGCTGCTTGTTCATCAGGAGAAAGACCTCCAGTCTGCAGAGGCCTACTGCTGCAGGGCGGCTCAGGGCCAAGGCTCACACTTCAGACAGGTCCTGCTGCTCACCCTGCTCCAAATCTACCTGAGCTCCGAGGCTCTCACAGGCGCTGCCGTGGATCTGCTCAACAACCACCCTCAGGCGTTTGCATTAGAGAAGGTGTTCCAGCTCCTTCCTGAGTCCTGGTCTGTTCAACTGGTCTCCCAGTTTATAGTTGGATCTCTAAGGAAAACCTTCCACCAGAGGCAGATGGCGAGGCTGCACAAAGCTTTGGCCCAGGCAGAGCTCTTAAGGCACAAGGTCATTTGGGTGAGTTTAATGACATAGTTTTATACTCATTTTATTTTTTTTAAACTGCACTGAAAATTGCATGTATTCTTGCCTCGTTTTTACGAACACTGTTGTTTTACTCTCTCCTCTGTAGATGCAGGCTTCACAAACAAAGTTCCGAGTGGACAAGGAGCAGAAGTGTAGCGTTTGTCAGAGAAACCTCGCTGGGCCACACTTTGTCCGTAACCTTCAAGGTGAGCTGATGCACACAAGCTGCACCAGCTACTCTGCATTGTAAAGACATAGACACACCAATCCATTGCCTATTTTATGCACAACTGTGTGTCACTGCACTCTTGAGAATCATATTCATTTTGGCTGGATAAGTATCTGCTTTGTACTTGACCGTTTTTCTAGATTAGATTGTGTCGTTCTCCCTAAAAGGACTCAGTTCATGGACCTTGGAACACACACACATTCTCTAATTACATTAGAGAAAATACATTGTGTAAATAACTGGTTTCAAAATGCAAAAGAGCAAGCAGTGCACTTTTTTTTCAGGGCAGCACGTCTGAGCCATTTCCTCGAGAGACTGTAGACAGCAATAGCAGTAGTGAACTGTGGAGGACACTCATGCGTATATATTCACTGATCAGACAGCCAGCGGTGTTTTGTATGGAAACCACGTGTGGTCAACCTGATGACCAGACAGAATTTGACCGTCCTCCAATGCTGTATATATACATCCTCGCCATCATGGTTTCCACTGTGTATATTTGTCTGCATAGAGCAGCAAATAGAAAGTCAACAACTGCACGTGAGAGACTTTTAGACTGAACCCATGCATTAATATACATTTATGACCCCCCAAAATAAAAATCCCAATTACAGGTTTAAAATGAAACGCAAGCAAGTGGAGGAAGTGCAGAGTTTTGGGTCATTTATTTTATAAGCTAATTTTGCAAGCAACCACATGACATGTCCTGTGCTGTGTGTGGAATATGAAATAAGAGGCAATTTTGCCAACATCAAGCCTGTATCATTAGGGAGCATCATAGACGTGGATCCCAAATAATAACACACAAACTCCACCGTGTCCACATGTACAGTGTGGAAATCTTGCGAATAACCTTGAACACATATCATTAAGTCAGACAACGCCATGATGTATTTGTCTATTTCTGCTGTCATTTTGTCATTAAGGCTAACCATAACTGGTCCTTTATCCTGATGCGTTTTGAGACAAGGGCTAAGGAGACGCCTAAAGAAGCTGGAACGGTAGCTTGTACATTTGGCCGGACTGCTTGCAAGGTTTTTGGCTGGGGTTGAGTCACTAATTGCAATGTAGATAAATATTGAATAAATACGTTGGAAGGGATTTAGGCCTATCTTTGTGTTAGTCCCTCGCCAAGATTTCTTCAGTTTTTCTCTTCTAATGAGGTCGTTGGGGGAGTTTTTCATTCTTCTCACTGAGGACTTGAGAGTCGTGTGCATTTAATGTTCCACAATCTTATGAAACAGGATTAAGGGACACACAAAGGATACCCTTGACGTGAGCTTTAACTTGAAATTTGTCACTTTGAGCGGATAAATTTAACCTCTGACTCATATGAGTAAACTGACTCACAAGACCCACAAAACCATATTTCCAGCTTTTTTGTGCTTTTATGTGGTTGCAGGAAAATTGCCGCATCCACTCCTCCATATCTGCTCCTTGTAATTCTGATAATCTGAGCATTTAATTTTAATCTACTGTTAAGTCATTTCAGGCGCTCCTGGGTGGACAGCTAAATGGTATCAGAGCAGGAAAAACACAAAGCATCACCTCCTTATTTATACTCGTTTTAAGCTGTGAAGGAGGCTCTTACAGTTAATATTGACTTACTGCTGCTCTGTGACTGGCTGATCTTTGGGCTGTGCCCGATGACCGGTGACCACTGGGTGCTCCCTCAGCCAAGACTATGTCCACTCCTTCCTTGTCACGACATCCTCAGGAAGCGTTAATGTTGTTTTGAACACTTGTGGTCATGCTGCACCTCAAAAATGCCTTTCTCACCTTTGATGTTGACCAACGGCCGCAAGTAACCAAAAGGTAAAAATATACAGACACAAATACAAATACTGCTCGCACAAATAAAGACTCCAGAAAAGACGGTTTGGTGCATTTGAATAAAAATGTCTCGTGCGATGCAGAAGAAGATGAACAAGTTAAATTTGGCAGTGTCTGTTGATGTGTACGCCGTGACCTTGGATGACAGCAGGGTGCTGAAGGGTTCTGCAGGGTGCTGGCCAGATGGTCATGCATATAAGGGGAGTGGACTGGGTGCAAAAATCAACAGTTATGGAGGAAAGTATGGTGAGTATCCAGACGTTGGTCTCCCATTATAAATATCCGTGCAGCCACAGAGTCAGCAGTCAGAGGGGAAAGTAGAACATTTTCTTCCTGTGCTTTTCTAAATTTAAGACAAAAAATGTCTGCTGTCTGGCCTGTAGGATGCAACTGTGTACATGTTAACACAGTGTTGTTTTGAACTGACAAAGAATATTATAGAAATGGATTAATGTTTAGTTTTGGACCCTTTAAACCATCTAAAAGCATGGCATGGTTGGAAACGGTTTTCTATTTGGGGCCTCAGACTTTATGGGGACTTGTAATATGTTCTATATACTGTATGTGACTGAATTTGTTTGTTATAAAATGGCAAATGACAGTTTCTGAAAAAGATGTCTGCACAGATTTTCATACCATATATGTGCCAAATCCCAAAATAAGCTTGCAAGGTTTTTCATTATTGAAAGTTTGTTTGCAAGAAATCTAACAAGAGGTTGGCCGTGAGTGCCTTTTCGCAAAAAACTGCATGTTTGTTGCAGGCTGAATCATTTTCCTTTTTGGAGTAATGATAACAGTGCTTTGTGGCAGCTCCTGTATTTTCGCAGCGTTCATTAAATGTGCAAGCTTAAGTTGTCACAAAGGAAAAGATTAGCACTTTAATGCTTTTCTACACAATAAATTTTATTGAGATGAAAGGATATTTAATAGAAAACAGTTGCAATTATAAAGCAACCACATGAAGAGTAAGAAAAGCCAATGTCAACAAAAGACTTCATAAGGAGTTGAATTAATATTTAATGCCTTTCAGTCATAAAAATTGTCATTAAATTGCATAAGGATATATTCCTGACTTTAGCACCAACTCTTAAAAAGACCATGAGGCACACGATGCCTCAGGATGGTGAAAACTGGAACAGGTAGTTCACTAAACAAAGCTTATGGGGAAAATGAATATACAATGCTTCTCTGTGCATCATGCATCATATTTATAGTCAAAGCCACAAATTACTGTATCATGTCCCTTATGACGCATTTTTCAGTCTTAGTGGTTGCCGAGAGACAAGGAGAATCTTAATTTGCAGCCCTTTTGGCAGCAATAATGGTAAGGTAGCAGAAAACCTAAGCGATTGAACTTTAATTCCCACTTTCCCCAGCAAAAACTAATTCTGTAGATATAGCTGAGCAAGGATGGGAATAAATAGCCAAAGAGGATGATCAAAACAGGCCTTTTTTTAACTCCTAAGGCAACACTCCCATTTTCATGGCTTGCTACCTTGGGGTTTGGCAGAGTGCCACTGGGAGAAATGTGTAGGGTGGCTCAGTGGAGACACAGGGAGCCCAGACAGTGACCACAGACACCCACCCTGCCCTGCTGCACCGAGGCATGGGTTATATACATCCTGCTGCATGGGAGAGTGACACCATGTCGACCGTGCTAATATCATCTCACTTTGCCTCTTTCACTGATTTAAACTGTTTTCTTGACGCAAGATGTCGAGGGAGACACGATATATCTCAATCTTCAGCATAACTGCTATTTTCAGATGATTATCTTTGCTGCAAAAATATCAGTTATTTGCCTCCAGGTAATTAGTTTACCTAAATTATATAATTACAAAATGGGTAAAATGTTTGGGGACTGCATGAAATTATCAGGGGGAAGAACACGGGGAGGGAACTGTGTCTTGGGGAGGTTTGAGAGAATGGGGCAGTTTTTCAGCTACAATGTTTTTATTCCAAAAAGATTCTGAGAAATGTTTTCTTTTAGTTCCCACAATGTTCTTTTTCTATAAATGTTTGGCGATGACAGTGTTAGATTACTTTGTTCAAATGTTCTCAAAACTTGTTACACTTAAACCGTTCTTCCTTTGTCATGAAGTAACACTGTGGAACGTTGTGAGAATGTTTCATAGATTCTACAGTGTGTTTTCTCGACAGCGTCCCCAAAACGTCCTCAGAACTTCACAGGCAGCCACCTTTGTTAAAATGCCACAGGAAAAGAACGTGTTACTAATGAAGTTTCTGTAATCTGACACCTCAATAACATCTTGAAAATGTTTTCTGAATGTTGCACTGACAACATCCTTCCTTTGTTATTACTGTGGAAAGTCATGTAGAAGAATTTTCTTTAATATGTTCCATCAACAAGAAGACTAAATGTTCCCCCTGTAATATGTCCCATTACAGGAACATTCCGTCATCTGAGGTCTCAATAACATCTTGAAAACGTTTTCTGAATGCTGGTTTGCACTCTTCCTGTGCTATCGTGGAACATTGTGAGAATATTTTATAGAGGAACGTTTAATAATGTGTTCTCTGAACAAAATGGCAAAATGTTCCACTTTCAATATCACACATTACAGGAATGAATTGAGAACATCCCTCCTTTGTTTCATTGTGGAAACATTTGATGTTCCATCAACAAAATTCCCAAAACGTCCTCAGCATATTTCAAGAAGAACGTTTTGTTAACATATCACATTAAAGGAACGTTTTATAATATTCATTTGAGGCCTCGATAACATCTGGAAAACATTTTTTGAATTGCTGAGAATGTTCCTCCTTTGTTATCATGGAATACAATCTGTTCAGTATTTGATTACAACATTTCCTTTAAAACATTTATTTATACTTTTAGGGAATGTTTGCCAATGTTGTGGGAACGTTTCCTGCTAGCTGGGCTGGTTATTTAGCACCTAAAAGCTGTGTTACTTACTGTACAAGGTTCAGTCTGCATGCATGAATTTACACTTGATTCCATCCACAGCTCTGCATTTATTCAAATCAAATGAAAATGCAAAAATGCGCTTATTTACGCATTTAACTGGTACTGATCAACGTTATCATTCATTTGAAGCTGTTCTTCTATGCACCTTGCAAATGTAAATCCAATACTGATTTTCTTTAAGCTCTCTTTTTGGTCTCCACCACCTCGTTAGGGAATTAACCGCCTGTCATGGTACAAACTGTCATTGTGGTTATGAATCATATTAATTATAACTACCAATAGTAAAGCTTTATTTATAGATACTACTGCCCATGTGAAGGGTTTTCTTAAATAAGGGGGTCTCATTTCAGAAGAGGAACATAAGTTTCATGGTGTGGAAGCAAATATTCATTAAAAAGTGACATATTCTGCTCAACCCTCCTGACCACCCCAATCATTTTCACACAGTCTTCCACTCTCAAAGCTTCCATTTTTTTGCAATGCACTTGCCAGAAAAATTCACAAATATATCAAACACAGCACAGAAACTTCTTTCAGATGCTTCTTTCTGACCTCTTTCACCCATAAATAGATGTTCTCCTAAACAACTTAATTGGCATGAGCTTAATGATATGTACTTTGAAAGACTAATGACTCACTTTGGATGAAGAATGAGAGTTCGTTTTTGGGAAAATGTAAGATTTTTTGGCAGCGGCGCATGTTTACGCTGCTCTTTTCTAATAAGTGTATTTCAGGTGGAGAGTTAAGTACTCGGCCCAAGGGCTCTAGTTGCGCTCGTCCATCTGGTTGGCTGAATTCAGAGGCTTGTGTCTCGTTTCCAGGTCCAGCACCTTTAATCTCTGCACCATTTGGGTTTCTGGGAACAGAAACAGAAAGACCTGCTGATTAATCTAAAAGTTGGGCAGAAACTGCAATCTGGCGGTCTAACTGTTTCACCCATTCGTGTACATAAACGCAATTATCCATCAATTAATTTCACGTACAAGTAGGCCTAATTTACATTTTTATCTCTTGTAGATCTTAATTCAGAGAATTGTGCAGCTGACATTCAAAGAGGTCTATTTAGCAGGCAGCAGGTGATGAATGTAACCCCACAAAAATGGCTCGACGGTCGTTCCTGTGTGAAAGGAACCTAATTAAAGCTCTGACAACAGGGGGGACGTGTGTTCTGCACCACAGGGGCGCTTTATCTGTGAGACTGTGCCTCGTGTGGTGTTTGACATGGCTGATTACAGAGCATGTGCCGCGTTAAGTTACTGTTACTGTACCCTGGGAAAGTTGAAACGTAGGATCACGCATAATTAGATATTTAGCGCCAATCTTCCCCACAGATGTACACACCCTTCACCACAACAGATAGGCCAGGGAGTTAAAAATGTCCCGACGCCCCCCTGATATCAACCGCCGGAGCCTAAAACACCCTCCCTCCCTCCGCTGTCAGGGCCTGAACTTACTGTAACCCACACAATAAAGGCCCAAGGGGGCATGGAATCCAAAACTAACCCCAAGAGACCTCATTCAATCTGCTGAAGCGTCTGCACAGGAATCTCCAGTAATCTGTATTTTACTGCAGAAAAACCCCATGAACTATCATAAACTTATATATAGCAATCAAAGCTCCAATCACAGCACAGTCAAATTAGAGGTATATCGTGTCAAAGCATAGAATTACAATTCTATTTCTAAGAATTGAGCATCTCTGGATATCGAAAGGAGAATATTTCAAGGCTTTCATTAAGTCTTTCATGAACCCTAACTGCGACGGAGCCTGCTTGAAGAATGGAATGATTCTCAGCTGACGTGAAGCTGCACGACATCTCTGCACTTTGTGGTTTCATGCGCCGACACATACCCATACTTGAGGGTATTTCTAGAGTGTCACTTTGCATCTAAAAAAAAGTTTTTAAAGAACAATTCCCAAAGAGGACAAGATGTTCTCTGAGCAAAGAACAAACACGAAAAGGCTAATATTTGTTTCAAAAGTGCATGAATTTGTGCTATGTTTTCTTTCTAAGTCGGTCCAAGCTGTGAACGAGTGCATTAAAAATCTGCACTCGAAGGGGTCACGCACAGATTTCATGCACAAAGCACTGCTTGAGAAACAGAGTATGTGAAAAAGCAGATTGATTTTCTCAACTGTGACTTGAATCAGCATGGTCTGAAGAATACAAGTTTACAACCAAACAAACTCATCTTTACTGCATTAGCCATCCATCCATCTATTAACTCTGGAGAGGTCGCCAGTTCATCACCAGGGCTACCACAAAGAGACACACAACCACGCCTGTCCACACAGACAGACCTACAGCTAACTTAGAATCACCAATTAACCTAGCAGGCACGCTTTTGTACTGCGGCACAGGGAAACTCCAAACTGCACACAGAAATACCCGAAACACACAGAATCTTTTCTCTGTGAAGCGACAGTACAAACCACTGCTCCACCGTGCCGCCGTCCAGAACAATGTGTGCAATAAAGACGATATCTCTGCTGCTTTAATTCTTACACTTTCTTTACAGATGGATGTACATTGCTGCTTGTACTTTTTAAGGTTTGTCTACTTTAGCTTTTAGGCTACTTTATATTTGTACTCCATTACGTCTGTACAACTTCATTCCACTGATGTGACAATAATATGTTAAAAGTTACTGTACGGAGCTAAATTCTACCTAAAACACAAAGATGCACTTCAAAGAAAACAAACTTTAACAATTAAACCATCTAATCTTTTTTTTTCTTCTTTCTTGTCATATAAGAACCCTGAGTCTAATATGCTCTGTCACATGTCTATGAGTTGTTCACAGTTGCTTGAAAAACTGATTTTCCCTCTCAGAATGATTGGGGTTTTTTTATTTTTATTTTGGATTATTATTATTTCTTTAATAAATGGGACTAAAAAGAAAGAAAAAACTTATTTCTCAAAAAAAGCAAAGATTTAAGAGAAGATACAACAAATGAATATTAATGTGTGTAGATGGACTTTGTTTTTAATTACTCTGAACACAAAAGGTCAAAAGACACCCCACAAATGACTAAAGAGCTAAATCATCTCACTGTACATAAAGTAGTCAAATCCTATTTTCACACTGATGCATCAGTTAAAACAATCTAATAATGTCATACATAACAATACATCTTTTACAGAGGAGAGTTCTCTACAAAAGCTACTTTTATTTCTCATCCTTTAAGTACGTTTCACTGAAAAATCCAGTCATTGACCCTCAAGACATGTTTTGGGTGCAGAACATTTCCATTTAATGAATATTTTAACAGCTGAAGTGGGAGTGAAATAAAAGTTCTGAATACTTCTTCCACTACTCCTTGGTCGACCCTGTCACCGAGCTACCAGCTGTATCTGTGATGGATCATCTAACAGAATGATGTGTTCACTTAGCTTTCAACATGTGTTCAAACCCTGTGGGTCTGAATAGAGCAGTAAATCAGAGAGCAGTCATCGTTGTGGTGGCAGCACCGTGAATCACAGCATCCTAAATAAAGCTCTCCAGCTTTCCATTGTCTAAACACCGAAACCAACTCTGAGCACTATAGCATAACATTGTGTACGCTTAACATGTTGCTTAATGAAGCAACAAAACCATGGCAACAGCCACTATTATACGTATGAGTAAACCAGAGTAAGCATGCCTTTAAAGCCTGTAAAGCCTGGGGAAGTACACGGTGCACACCGTGTTCAGATCCTGAGGCAGAAAGTGCTTTAAACATGTCCAAGTCTTTGTGCATAATGAAACTTTAGTGACTGTTAGAGCAAAAAAGCACCACATGGAACTGCTTTAAAAAGCTTTATTGGTCTATATTGCATCATCTAAAATTCACGATTATAACACAATGCCTGTGACTTCTTTCTTATTCTAACATCGAGCACAAGACCTGTTGGAGTGTACAGAACGACACTGAGCACAGATTGCTTCAGTCACACTGTGTATAAAAGGCAATAAAAACAAAACTAGCTTTTGATTCAAATTACAAATCATAAAAAGAAATGGTCTGCATTTGAATTAAAAGCCTCAAGTGTTTGGTAAATAAACTGATTAATTATCTGTGATGCTTGCGGTTTGAAAAAAAGCTGAAAACGCCTCCCAGCTAAGGTCTGTTTTGAAGATGTGTTTGACAAAGTGTGTCTGCGCACCTCTGTGTGACTGCACATACCAGTCTCTTTTCTTTATCCCCAGGTGATTACTGACATTTACAGTTTATTGCTGCATTTCATCACAGAGCAGAATATCGTCTGTATGGCCAGCTTTCCTGCTAAAGAAAAAAAAAGACTGATTTCCACAGGCTGAAGCTTAAGTTAAGCTCTCAGTTGGCAGCTGATGTCAAACTGGTACAGACTGACAGACTGGAGCGACTGGGCAGCTTTTAACTCAGAAAAAAAAAAGCTCCCCCAGCTTATAATGTCAGGTTTTGGCACATTTCCGACCTTTAATTTGGAAAAGGGTGTTTCACAGTCATGAAACCTTACTGAGATAATGGTGGGTGAAAGTATAGCTTCCAGTGGCTGCATGTGTACAGGCGTGGAATATAATTAGTTTAATTTCAATGAAGCAAACCGCTTGTCTGTGAGGTATAGAGGGGATCAAACCCAACAGAGGGGCTTCACGTTGTGTGTATAAAGTGAAAGTAAAGGGCTTTGAAATGAGAGTGCAAACATAAAACTTGCCTTGTTTAGGTTTTACATCTTTTTTCAACAAAGAAAACAGCAAATGTATGCAATTTAGACTGGCACAACAACAGAGCAGCGCAAGTGGAAAATCCTGTCATGGGAGATGGAATATAATACCTGATTACAGACATTTTGCATCCCTGGATAATCACCCGTAAGCCACGACCTCAGCTGTGGGTCGACTTCTTGCATGCTCTCACTCCGCTAAATATATTTAATACCGCTGTAATCGGCACAAAGAAGCAGCGACAACCAGCACCTGATTCATTCATATATGCAGTTCCACACGGAGCATTTTAGCATCTTTTAGCCTCTTTTAGCCTAGCTCTGTGCTACCTCTTGGCCAGGTCGTTATTGTAAATGAGAATCTGTTCTCAATTAACCTCCCTGGTTAAATAAAAGGAAAAATAAAATAAAATAATGTTTTGATTTTGGTTCACTCACACCATTCTTGTCAACTTAGTTTCCACTTGCAGCAGATGGATCCAACAAAAAAGCTCTAACAAATGACCTGCTCAGCTCCCAGTAACAGACAGATAAAAAGACATTTAATTTAATCAATGCTTGCATTTCTATGACATCATATTTATCAGGTATGTTTACAGCCAATACTGGCCCCCAATTTGGAAAAAATGAGGTTTATAGCTACTACACATACAATCCTCATAAAAGAATTGCACACTGCTACCCAGCTACCCTAGTCTGGGGCACTAATCAGATGAAAGCAGCACATGTGCGGTATGTACTGCACTTATTTCCACAAAGTTTGTCTCATTTTATGAAAAACCAAAACATCAGAATGATTTGAAAGACGCTTGTGGTTACATAAAAAACCTACACATAGCAAAAAGAAAAAACAACAACCTTTGAATTGTAGAGAAAATCATTAGTGGAAGAAAGATGAAAAATCGTTTATTGACTGTTACAAGCAAAATAGCTACAGCCTGGAAATGGTTGGTTTTGGCTCAGCGAATGCGATGCACACAGCAGCACAGTCGGTCAGTGATGAGTGTTTCCATTCTTGGGAAAACATGTTTGATCAAATGTTCCTGTCCCTCTATTAGACGGCCACTTGAGAAAGCCGTAGCCATTTTAATGTTACTGCAAGAGTTTCCAGACACAGTCCACCTGTCTGTCTGGCAGAAGATGGGATTCAAGCAGCCACTACAACCACAGTTTTATTCAACCGCAAGCTGTTGCAATCTGACCAGAAAGTGACTAGACCAATGTAAACAGTGAAGCAGAAAAAAGTGCACCAGTATTAGGGCTGTAATTCTCTCTTCCCTTCACCGCATGACCTCAAACTTCCACATTTGGAGATTTTGTTTGAAATACAGGACCGTAAATAGCTGAGAAAAATACCAATTGGAAAATCTTTAAAGTCTTCTTAAACGTTGCATTCAGTCGAGTTAGCAGTTCACCTTTTGCCATCCAGACTCAAATGTCCAGCTCCAGCTTAGTGCCAGAGAGAAAGACATATACTTACAGGTTTTAGATGTGCCTTTAAAGCAAAGCCCATAACCTTGGAAAATGGTATTTACAGTAGCTGCATTATGCAGGAAAAAAGGAGATTTGGTATAGGAATTATAGAAGAGATTAACAGAGGCTCTTTGTCGGGAAAGAAGGTCAGAGACCCAAAATAGTCATCAGGCCTGTCCTAGAAAGATCTTCCAGCAAGCTGTCATTGCAGTTAAACCTATACATGCTGCAATTGAGGGGGAGAGCTCTGGGAAGTGACATTATAATTATTATGTTAAGAGGAAGGGAAAGTTTTACATGTGGATCGGGCTGGTTAACAGGTCTACAGTCGTGGTCACTTAGGACAGCTGCAGTGTGCCGAAATTACAGAGCACAATGACTCACACTCTCTCTGTTTAAGACCACTTGGCTGTTCTCGGGATGGGACGAACCCTCACAGTAAAACAGGCTCTCCACAGCAAAACTGTTGGCTCATCAAAATAACAAAGTCTTTGTTCTGCTTCGCGACATTAACCCTGCAGACCACCTGGAAGCATTTATTATTTCTGTCCTCATATGTTAATCAACTCTGAGAACAATGTGAACTGAGCATTTCAGGCTGGTTCATTTTGGAAGTTGTAAGAAAAAATAAATCCTCCGGACCCCCCAAGTAGATGATTTTCATTTATATAGTCACATTATGTCATACAAAACCAAGCTAACAGTCACTCAAGCCTTTGTCTCTCCACAAGAAAGCCTTCTATTAACAAACGTGTGTGAATAAGTGAGAGAATTCCAACTGGGCACATTTCTTGCACATCATCCTGAACTCCACAGTTACCTGCTAAAGCTCTGAGTTTTAACAGCTCATTTGATATAAATGCTGGTCTAATAGTTCCTTTAAAGATGTGCAAAACCATGACTTTTCTTTGTGAACAAAGTTGAAATTACTTGTAATTTCACAGCATCATGCAGAGCTGCAAACACAAAAGGTTCAGTCTCTATGTCTCATGCATTTTAAGTAAATGTACACCAAGCACAACACAGTCCATTTTAGTTTCTTTTGAGCTATTTTGTGCTTTGACTTAGGCTTTGTTTTGTCTAAATGTCAGGGACAGCCCCAAATGACCTGTGGTTAAGCAGGTTTAATGCTCTGTGGTTACTTTTATGATAGATGATCAGAAGATACACAGAGGGCAAGAAATCCTTTTGACCCATGCTGTTTCAGACGGCTTTCCTTTCCCCCGATCACAGGCCACGTGAGGCTTTGGGCAAACTCTCACAACACAAATGTTTTTGCATTCAGGATCCACCTTTGGCACGTCTCTTCAAAATATCCTGCAAATATGAAGTTTGGTTCTGAAAACCCCTTAAACAAATACAACGAGGAGCCAACTACCAACATGTCGACCATATGGAATGAAACTTCAGTTTGTGTATTCTGCCCATTTTATTCTGGGATGTTCTTGCGTCTGTGGAGTACCAATAAGAAACTCCAGAACATCTGCAGCGAGCCACTCGTCTGAGGCAGTCGAATACTTTAATGTTGGTTTTATGGCAAGACTTACGATTTCTTGGTTGCATCTGCGTTCGTTTGCCAAACCAACTGCATATTTGACATTTTTCTAAACTTTAATTTTGTTGAGATTTGTGCCCGTTTCACTCGCTGCTGGTTTTATTGATGTTTAAATCACTATTTGATGTAGTGGCTTCATTTTTTTTTTCTCCCATTTGTAGACATAAACTGGCACAACCAACAGAATCTAAATAATACAGACTCATGACCACTAGAAGGGACGAGACTATCGCTGAATTGAGTTTAAACTGATGGTTTACAAAACTAGTGTGCAAGCTCGAATGTGCTGCACTGCAGGATCATGAATTCTGAGTCTGTGCTGAACCTATTTGTTGCATTGGCTCCTTAGACATCATCTGCACCAACCTCCACCTCCAAGTGTTTCCTTAACCTGCCGCCACTCCCTCAGTGGCTCTCTGTGTCTTTCTCCATATGGGTGAGTGTGTTTGTGTGAGTGGATACAGGTGTGTAGAGTCAGAGCAGAGCCTCACCAGCTGCAACCAGCTCCATAATCAGGACCTCTAAAAATACTCAGCCCACTTCCACTCTGCCAGGTTATAGACTGCTTCCTGTCAGTATTGTAATGCTTGGAGCCAAATTTGCTACCAGGTTTGCTATTCAGCATTCATGTCTTGTTGCCTGTTTCCACAGTATTCATCCTGTTCTCCATCTTCCCT
>NW_007577814.1:455244-468411 GCF_000690725.1 Stegastes partitus
ACACTCACATTCACACCTACGGACAATTTAGAATCACCAATTAACCTCAACATGTTTTTGGACTGTGTAGGAGGAAGCCGGAGAACCCGGAGAGAACCCACGCTGCACGGGGAGAACATGGAGACTCCACGTAGAAAGATCCTGGGTGTCCTCACTGGGATACAAACCGGCGACCTTCTTGTTACGAGGCAACAGTGCTACCAACTGCGCCACCTTGCAGCGGAACCAATAGTCAATCAGCTAAAATATTGTTTAATCCTGTTTCCTCACTTCCTGCTTATTCAAGGTGAGCCATTAAGAAAGAAAACCTTCCTGACTTACCACCAAGCTTGATTACTTTCTGAAGCTCCTCCTGCTAACTCTAAAATGTCTCAGCCACAAGCAAAGCTCACCAAATGTTCCACTGCTGGCTGCAAGAGTAGACACAAGAGTCTTCATGCACTCCCAGCATTTAAATCTGAGGGACATTCACAGAGGGTGGAAACTTTAAAAATTATTTTAAACCACTAAACAAAGACTGTGAGGCAGTTCATGTGTTTTTATATTACCTACTGTGCTTCAGTGTAAATTAAATACAGCCACTATTTATGTCTATTTACTTCCTCTCCTGCTCTCTGTGCTCACCTTAAATACAGCTGAATTCCAAATAAAGTTGTCATCATTTACATATTTTTCTGTTTGTGATGTCAGACAATTCAATAACTATATTGTTTAATAGGGACTGAAATACAGTACATTAGGACTAGATGGTGTCTGGCACTCATTTCCACGATGTGGCTCTGCACTGCTAAACTAGCGATTTCATAATCTCAACGTTGTACATATAAGTTAAAAACAACGGTTGTGTTGTGAGTTTGGTTCTATTTACATGTGAAATGAGCACTTAGAGGTAAAACTAGAGGTCCTGGCCTCATCACATCTCTTTTGGCTGCTGGACAGTCAACTGTTGTGAGTCTTCTTCCTGAAGGGAGTGTGGACAACAGCAGCACTGGTCAGCCGTTAAGACTACAGACACCGGAGCAGGCTGTTGAAAACAGCACTAGAACTATGCAGTCATGGCAAAATGAACCAGTTTTGCAATATTTTGGGTTGAAAAATTGAAAGATGCATTTTGGGCACATGTGAGACTTTTGTTATTTTCTGGAAAGGGGAGCAGTCTGGGATCTTTAAAACTTAAGAAAAGGGGAGAGGATGTCCAGTAACTCACCCGTAGAGGGTATGCACCATAAACTGTGATTTAGAGTCCAGCCTGGCCCCCTTGCTGTATCCCCCACTACCCTCGCTTCCTGTCTGTCTTCAGCTGTCCCTATTTTATAAAGTAGCCTGAAAAAATAATTCTTTGAGAAAAAAAATTATGAAAAGAGCTCTTTCTGCTTCACTACTACGACTATGTTAGTAGACAGTAGACAGGATGATATTGTTTGTGTATATTACATAATATGGAATGATTCCCATATAGACACAGTTGGGGCTACTGTTTCAGGCTCCGGTCAGAGTATCAACCCACATAGCGTCCATCAGCCAGCAAAACAAACCTCCAAACCACACCGGATCGAGCCTCAGCCCCTGGCATTGTTTAGGACGTACTGTACGTTAAACTCCAGCTAACTTCCTGTGGTCATGTCTTTATATACAAACATCACGAGCAAAGATATGTGAATCGTGTGGGCCCTAAGCAACAGTTTAGCTCCAACACTTATTTTGAAGGAGACATGGCTGGAACCAAATATAGTGTACAGAAACAACACTTGTCTTGTCTCTCCGCAAGTCATTATGGTGCAGTGCTAACTATCTGCTCCAGCAAAGTGAGGTGACATTGTGTTGTATAAACATTGTTTCTCACTTGTCACTTTGCATTTCAGGCACACAAAGTGTCATCTTCTGCCACAAATTCCAGCTGCAGTCTGCGCTCAAGTCAAATGTAATTATGAGCAGTCGCGTCAAAATATAAATCCACCTCTGCTCCTTCTGTCTTTCTCCACGCACACACAGCGGCAGGTTTTTCTGGTGTTTGCTATGAAGTGGCTGATGCTGCCTGATACAGACAGTGAAACCTGAAATTTTCGCGGGCTTGATGTACTGGATTAGTCATTATCCTTAAATACAGGACTCTGCCACCTACGCTTAAGCGATGAAAATCCCACAGAGGTGGTTTTATTTCGCTTTGATATCTTTAAATGATCCCGCAATAAGCAGATACTTCTAGCCGTCTGTCTTCTGCTTGGCTAAAGACAGACTTTGAAGAGATTTTGAACAATACAAGATGATCTCGGTGGTAGAAGAAAGTTATAACAAATAACAAGAAACGCTGTTTCCCTGCTTGAGTGCACAACAAGAATGGAAATCTATATATATCTATATAGATGTTCTTCTGACCTTTTTACCTTTGCAAAAACTTCTGTGCACAAGTGGTGTTTTGCAGCACCTCATAAACTGTCTGGGTAAGTACTTCAAGTTAAATTAGATTATGGCTGCTGCAGCTCTGAAAGTCAGATTTCCTCTGCTAAACAAAGACTAAGAAAGTTGCCTCCGCTGAGTCAGACCTTTCCAGAAATAAACTTACAGCAAATTAAACTATGGAAACAGAAACAATTGAATCAGATAAAGTAGCACTTGTCTTTGGTTGACTGGCAATAAGCAAGTCCTTATTTACAGAAGCGTGTGTGCAGCAGCGGCTTCATCAAGCGCATTGGTGATAACATCACAAGCAGCAAGTGAGCGCAAATTGTCAACTATTTCCAAATATTTCCAACCTCTCAACTTAATTACACAGCAAATTTCATGTGTTAACACAATAAAACAACCTGAAGTCAAAAATTTAACTGACTGGGCAGAGGTTAGTGCCAACTTGCTGCTTTATACTCGGACAGCTACATGCATTTACACCTGGGAGCTGCTGAAGGACACCCAACTGTTGCTTTCTCATGCATCCCCCCCATTTTCCTGCCATTCTGGGTTTGAAATTGGTGACCTCCCAGATACCGGCCCTCATCTCTAAGGTTACCACCACCACCACCACCGTTTTTCAGTTACTTTTACACTTCCGGCTCCATTTGTGTCCGTGTTTGTTTTCGGGACCCTGTAATTTCCCCACCAATCACTCATGAGGGCCCCCGTCAAGTCTGCCATTCATAAAGTTTAAAGTAGTTCTTAGTGGTCCATGGAGTTTATTGAAACATTAAATTTGTATCCCAGCAGTGATGGTGTATCTTTAGCCGTTGCTTAACTCACGTGCTCGGTCGGGTCCCCTTACATCAACCGCCAATTATGTTCTTCTGCTGGGTGTGGGTTGAGCCTTGGTCGGCATTTCGAAGAAACCAGAAACATCAATTCCTGGGCAGTGGAGCGAACAAAAACAGACAAAATGCGAAAACCTTTCTTTCAAACACTGTTATCATTGTCGAGTACAAGCACAAACATCACTAACATTGCCAGTAACAGTGTCCAGCAGTGCTCTCGGGGGAATTTAGTGAAATCTATGGGCTGTTGTTAGATACGGATGGAAGCCTAAACAACAAGCAGGACCTCCAAATGTCAGCTTATGTTCTCCGCTGAAAGGTCAGCCGAAGAAACTTTGCTCTGTCACAGCTTCCCAGGCTTGTTTTTATCTTTCTTTTCAGTCTTTTTGTGGCGCATAATGAGAATTTGTGCTGACCTATGCTCCGAGAGATGAACTTGTGGTTAAAGAAAGCACTGAGGTCTTGTACTTAGTCGCAGTAACGCACTTGCACAAATCACAGCATTGCAAAAGTTATGCAGTCGTGAGCGTTGGCATCAAAATAAATCTGCATCGATAATTTGAATCAAAAACTAACAAAAGTTGACCAATAAATGCAATAGCATAAAAAGGACAATATTTCTTTTCCCTAAAATAACATAAAATAATAAGTAAAATGCACACGTTCCTTATTGCACTTCAACAAATAGACTTAATTACTTTCCACCACTGACAGCATCTATCACATAAACCACAAATAAAACAAATCTTAAAATCCATGTGATCCAAAAACAAGAGGCCATTCAGCTTTCATTTGCCCTCACTGACTTTGGGTGTGTTTATAATTAGCCATTTTCTTACTTTCCTAAATTCAGTAAAAGCATTTTATGTCATATATCAAGTGCATGAAGCAACATGAAACCGAAAGCATATTTTACAGTGAGGGACTCGCGACAGTATAAGAGCAGAGCGACGTCACCACCTTCAGCTTGAAGGCTGTTAACCTAATTCCTAATGGTTATTACAATGAAGCTTGCCAACCACATCAAGCCGCTGCGGTACTGTAATGAGCAGAGCAGAGGGAGCTCCGCCATGCACTTTCACAGCCTTCAATTCTGCCGCTATAAGCACAAGGACAGAGAGTCCTTCTCAAACGAGTGCAGTGTCGTGTTAAGAAAATGAAAAAATTTGCTGTGAGGTTATAAACAACATCCAAATTACACTGTTAATCCAAGTCTTCCTCCAGCCAAAGTATACTTCTGGTTCCAAAGCACAGCATGAAGGTTTCTGTGTCTTCACGGGCTCACATGCAGATGCAGGATGTTGTTTTTTATGCATAAAGAGATGAATCATTGTTCTCAGAACATCGAACTAAAAAGGGAGAACCTCATTTGCAGTGGTTTAGCCATGTTTGAAAAACATAAACAGACTGAAATTATCTGAATCTATAAACATGTAAAATCCTAACTCCACCCTCTCTTGCTCTGTCATTTCATCTAAATCTGACTAAAGCTGGAGAGGCTGGGCCTTCTCTTAGAACACAGGCATAAAGAGATGTGAAAATAATTCTGTGTTGCTAAAAAGCTATCAGAACTGGTGGCGCACTTGTGTAGCATTCATCAGTAATTTAATCTAGCACTTGAGTACTGAGTGCTTGCAGGATAAACATGACTTTCCGCAGCTGATAAAGCAAGACCAAGCACGTGCAAACAGAATGAAAAATGTAACGTGCACCTCCGTTGTCGGCCTGATTGTGATGCTCCTCCTGCTTCAGCTGCACGTCTCGCAAGCGCACGTAACATGACGTATGGTAATCATCACACAGCCTCAGGTGGCCAGTCTGCACCTGTCACTCCTACCTCGGTTAGGAACAGAATTTCAAGCATTTGGAAATGAAGATCACAAATTACATTTTGTTTTATTTGACAGGAAGAGTGAACTTAAACAATACTTGCCAAACATGATTAAGTACTATGTGCCAGGAAAGGTAGCACTTTGGAAAATTGCAGATAATTAGGTTCAATTTACAAAAAAAAGTGGGGTTCAAACAAGCCGTGTAGTAGAATCTTTAATTATACCGCCGGTGAAAGACGGCTGTCACAGTCACGTGTAGAACAGACGCCTCATATAGAAACTTGGTGAAACCCTCAGTTACACAGTTTGTCATAATTTCAGCAGATATACTCACATTTCCACCAGTATGTATGTACATTACAGGAACACAGGAAGAACATGTGCCATAAATGGTTGCGCTCTCAGGAAGATTTCTGGGATGGGACACAGGCTACCCTACACATCGTTTATGGCTACTTGTGTGTTTGAGAACATGTGATTATTTGGGTGTATGCATTTCCTATGTGGCTGGGGTGAAACTGAGAAATTACAGTTGGAAGATCTCAAAGTAAGCAAGGCAAGGTGGAGGGTGAGGCTGAGGGAGGATAATGCTGGAGGATAGCGCTGATTGAGGAAATACATGCATCATGACAGAAACCAGTTTAGTTGTAGGAATAGGCCCTGAAACCTCTGATGGTGTATATGTACTGAGGGGGCCAAAAATAACAAGTGACCACAGGGGCATGGCTCCTCTCTCTGCAGCAGGAGCAACACCTCAGACTCCATGGAGAGGTGCAGTACATCAGTGAAAACCTGCCCTCTGGTGTATAAACATGAGCACTGCACACCAGGACTGTTGAGACACTGGATTGCATTCACGAGGCTGCACAGAAACAAGCCCAAATGTCTTTTCCAGTGGTTCCTTATATAGCTTTATTAGCTGTTTTGAGGCCGAAGCACTTGCAAAAATACACAAGTTAAGAAAAAGTGTTCATCCTGAAATAGAGACCGAAATCAAGGCCACTTTGTCATCTATTATCCACAATAACAAGCTGTCCAAATAATACCCAGGAAATGTACAAAACTAAAATTACTTAACAAGAAATCTAAATATGTGATTTCCTTAAATGATGTCTTTTCATCAGCGCTGAACACCATCATTTGCTTTCAGTCTGAGGCAATTAAAATCTCCAGCACCTTTCATCCATGGCAGTCTTTCCCACCATTTCCCTTGTTTACGTTACTTCAGGCGTGGAGGTGTCCAGACGGTCAGGAAAGGTAAAAGAGAGTTTCCTCCAGCCGGCTGGACAAGATGTAAATTTGGAGATGAGTCTTGTACTGTACATCCTCAATGCAAGCTTTGTAAAGCAACACAGGTGCCACGACAGATTTGGATGTCTGGCTTTTTTTTTTTTATAGATCTGCTTTGACTATTTTCAGACATGTTCATACTTAAGCAGAAGGTTTTAAAAACATATATTTACATAAACATACCCTGACAGTTTTGAAGCATAAATGTTGCCGTAAAACTATAAATATAAGTTTAACAAAGCTGCAAGTGAAAAGGTGTCTTTACTTTATTCCTCCTGCAGAGCTTGTTTGTACTCTTTGTATATGTGTTCTTTTTGTTTTATTATTTATTTCCTCTCAAAGTGAATATCTTCAAGTTCAAAAGAAGACTGAAATAAGTGATAATCATGTGTCTGGATATTCAAGACATTGAGGCACCCTGATGTGACATGCCCGCTTTGGGCAGATCTGTCTGCTAATTACAGCCTAGCTCCGGGGAGGGAGGTACTTGCGTGGTGGGGGCTTTTTTTTTTTTTTAATGATGCAAGGGGTAGATATGGTATAAATACCCACATCATTGTACTGGGAGGCAGCATATCCTCAGTTGTGCTCCTACCCTAAGGATATACAGCAGCACCAGGAGCTCACTGGTGCTGAAGAGATTTGGTTTTCCCCTCTTTGGACACCGGTACGTGTGATTTCTCTTACTACTCTAGCTGCATCTATCTCTGGAGGAGTGTAGGCAACATCTAGGCTTTGTCTAGGCCTTGAGTGCTCCCTATGGCAGACTGGGATAGCAGGGCAGACCTTGGCTGGTTTGGAGCTTCTGGGGTGATAGTCAGAGAGTCCTGAAGGATCCAGGATGCTGTGACTGGGATAAAGATTGAGATTTACACTCTGCTACGTTAACATATCCTATCTTATTCCCTGTCTACTGAATTTTTGCAAAGAAATGTAGAGCATGTACACTTAGCTGTTTTTGTGCTCAAAGCTAAAATGAAAAAGTTTGCAAACTCTTTCCACCTTGTGCTGACTGTCTTGTTCTTCTTTCCCCTACAGGCTTGACCTTGCAAGATGTACATGCGAGTAGCAAGCCTCCTCCTCCTCATGGTGGCCTCCACAGCTGCCCATGGAAAGGGGTATGTGGTGAAGAAGGTGATGCCCTACCCTGTGAAGAGCCATGGTAAGAAAGCACAGCCTCTTTCTCTGTATAAAGTCTGCTTCTGATGGGAAACCATGCAAGCACTTCTCATTTTAAAGCAAAAAGAGAAAGTTTCCTATAAAGTCAGACTTTCTTGCCTAAACGTGATCTTTACTTGAGCGTGACAGTCTTGCCTTACCTTTGAATCTTAAGTGAGCAAATTAACATCTTTGTTGTGGCTAACAGCAGCTCTGTAAGCAGTCAGACAGATGCTGGCCACAGCTGCACTTTACTTTGAAAATTGAACTCCACCTTGCTCTGGGACCGTCCTGTGTTCTGATTGGCTACAGCAGTTTGCAAGTCTCTCCAATCACATAGTCTGTTTAGATCTGGGAGATGAATAATAACACTAAGCAGTTTTCTCTTGCTAGAAATCCTACATTGGATCAAATCTGCAACTTTATTGTTATATTCTTCATAGAATTTTGTAGGGTTTTTTTTGCATGAACAACATTTTTTTAATGAAATACTTTTTAATATTTTTAACATTTATAAATAATGGTGGTTAACGTGCAAGATGCTTTTTAAATATTTATTGTGCCTGCTCTGTTTTGGTGCACAATGTTTATCGTTAAATCATCTGTTCCTACTGTTGTGTGTTTTATTGTTTGTTGTATCTATACATCTGACAGTTTGAGGGGCAGAATATTATAAGGCTACTGCTGCATTAGCTGCATTTAGTGCATTAAATTTGGCAGATATGTTTTCTCATTTAATTTTTACTCTAAATGTTGCCTCAAGTTTTTCAAGGCACAATTCAGTTTGTTTTTAGCACAAAGTTAACTTTCCCAGAGATTTCCTTTGCAAAACATGACGGAGATCCAGATTTCCAATCTATTCAGAGTCTTACAAGAAAACAATTTTCTGCACCTTAAAAATAGAAATGATGGTGTGGTCTTGAGTGTTTCTTAAAATGCAATACAAAATATGTAATGTTTTTGTTTTTATGCTTTTATGTGAATCAACATACGGCTATTTTTATTTAGAAAAGTAGCTGTTAGTGGATTATTTTTAGTTTGACACTAACAATTACAGTCCAGTCACCCAGCAGTGTGGTTTGTTTGGGTGTGCCTGCTTAACACAGAAGTAGAAACATCTGTTTGGCTTTATCCAAACTAAGCTAGAGTTAGCCAGGGAGTGAGCTTTTTACACTCAAACACATGTGACCACATGAAGGCAGCAAATAAAAAAAACTCCTCATTTAGAACTACTGTTTCACAAACAAGTCACAAGATGTCTTTGACCTGTGCTCCATATTAAAATAGTAATAAAACAAGTTATGAACAATCAGTTTTATTTTATTTACGGTTTTTCTATATTATAATTAAATACAAGCCCAAATGACAGTACAGTATTTTTTTTTTAAAGAAAGCCGAGACACATTTATTACGTTTATTTTAAAGGCTCAAAAATACAAATTAGATTTTATTTAAATAAGTGAATCAGCACCATGTAGTCATACTTTGCAATTATACAGCATTTCTTCCCCACCTCCAGGAAGCATTGAAAAAGGACCAATCAAGAGATAATACTTCAACAATTTCTGACTTTATGATGAAACCATGAAGGAGAACAACACTCACTGGACAACTTTTCTTGAAAGTTACAATTTCTGTCACATTTGATTGCTGAAGAGCCTGTTGCAAGTCAACAAGTCACTTACAAAACTTGTTCATACTCAGACAAACTGAGACCCGAAATCTTTCAAGTGCATCCATGTTCTTGCACTTTCAGTGCTTTAAAATAAAGTTATAAGTACTGGAGGTATGAAGTAGACTGATGATATCACTATATGCACAGACTACAGGTCCATCACAGTGTACAATGAACTGAACAAGAGGTTTTAAAACATGCTCTTGAACACAGTCGACATCTTGGATTCAAACTTTACTACACCATTGTCACAGAACATATATGTTATAGTGACAGTAATATATAACAAAGCAGCACACCACCTGTGAGTGCTTCATTTAGCAACTTTGTGTCTGTTATTTGTTTGTTTTAGTGTATTCATGATGGTCTCTCTTTCACTCTTCACAGTGGTGTCAGTAGCAGGTGAGCCTGGTCCTCCAGGTGAGCCCGGCCCTGAGGGACCTGCTGGCCCTCCTGGTGCCCCAGGTGAGAATGGTGAAGGCCTGCCTGGACCCCAAGGACCTCCTGGACCTCCTGGTTCTCCTGGCCGCTCCATTGCTGGCAAGCCTGGATCCCCAGGTGGTCCTGGCAAACCTGGCAGCCCTGGAGAAAATGGTGAGAAGGGAGACACTGGAGCCACTGGCCCTCAGGGACCTAGGGGAGTCCCTGGATCTGCTGGAAGCCCCGGACCTGCTGGTCTGTCTGCTACTGGCAAGCCTGGACCTTCAGGTCTTCCTGGAGCAATGGGACCTAGAGGAGAACCTGGCCTGAAAGGACATCCAGGTGTTCCTGGACTTCCTGGTGCTAAGGGTGATAGAGGGGTAGGAGTTCAAGGACCTCAAGGTGATACAGGACCTGAAGGACCTATGGGCCCACCTGGACAGCCAGGTGTGGGTGGAGTTGGAAAGCCAGGAAAATCAGGTGCACCCGGTGAGCCAGGAAAGTCAGGTAGCCCAGGTAGAGATGGTTCCCCTGGTCCTATGGGACCCCAGGGACCCAAGGGACACACTGGTGCCCCAGGTGTAGGTCTTCCAGGTAAGCCAGGTGAGAATGGTGCTCCAGGTCTGCCTGGTTCAGCTGGCCCTAAAGGCCACCAGGGACCTGCTGGAGCTACTGGTGCCCCTGGAGTCCCCGGATATGGAAAGCCAGGTGCAAATGGAGAGAAGGGAGAGAGAGGGGCTACAGGTAGCACAGGTGCCACAGGTCCTAAGGGTGACCAAGGTCCAACAGGATATACTGGTGCTACTGGTGCAACTGGCCCCACTGGTCCTGGTGGACCTCAGGGTGAAAGAGGTTTCCCAGGTGAACCTGGTGCTGTTGGCCCTAAAGGTGACACAGGTGCAACTGGAGCTCAGGGACCTAAGGGACACAAGGGAGATCAGGGAGCTCAGGGTTTCCAGGGTAAGCAGGGTTATCCAGGTGCAGCTGGTCCTCCTGGACCCAGAGGTGCCACTGGACCCTCAGGTGACAAAGGCCATGCTGGTGCCCCAGGTACCCCAGGTGCCCCAGGTGTTCCAGGACCTGCTGGACCCAAAGGTCATCCTGGCCGCGCAGGTGAGCCCGGTGCTTCTGGATCTGATGGTGCTCCAGGTCCTAGAGGACCTGCTGGAGCTCAAGGTCCTGCTGGTGCTAATGGCGCTAAGGGACACCCAGGTCTCCCTGGTGCTCCTGGCCCTGCTGGTTTGGCTGCCAAGGGTGTCCCTGGACCTCAGGGTCCCCCTGGTCTTCCCGGTGATAATGGAGCTGATGGAGAGACTGGCCCAGCTGGTCCCCCCGGTCCTCCTGGTCCTCCTGGTGAGGTTGTGTTCGAGAAGGGTATGGGCATGAGTGAGGTCATGGTCAAGTCCCCCATGTCTGCTTTCACTGCATCTCTGGCCACCCCCTACCCTGCTGCTGGCACCCCCATTAAGTTTGACCAGATCGTGTACAATGCTGAGAATCACTATGACCCTGAGACAGGCATTTTCACTTGCCAGGTTCCTGGAGTTTACTACTTCTCCTACAGCATCCATGTGAATGGAGCTCATGCCCTGGTGGCTCTGTACAAGAATGGCCAGCCTGTTATGTTCACTTATGATGAGTACAACAAGGGCTTCCTGGACCAGATGTCTGGTAGCGCTGTCCTTCTGCTCGATGAGCAGGACACAGTCTACGTCCAGATCCCAGATGAGGAGGCCAATGGTGTCTTTGCCGCTGAGAATGTCCACTGCTCTTTCTCTGGGTTCCTCATTGCTTCAACGTGATACGTTGATACAATAGTTCCCAGAAGCCGAACCAACTAAATTTGCAATCTATTTCTCAAAGTAAACTCCCTGTTCATTTTTCCTCAACCCAACAGGCAGGCAGTTCACCCTTCTTTGAGGAATAGTTAGCATCTCAACTTGAAAACTACAAGAAAATAGGTGCTTAGAAGAAGGAAAACTAATTTATGAAAACAGGTGATCAGGGATGGGGGAAGCAATCCACAAAGTTACCAGTGAGCTTTTGTAATGGAGACAGCATGTGAAATTGAGGTGTTATAACTGTGTTGTGTCCTGACTTTTTTTTTTCTTTTCCACTCTGTTCCTGTTATACTGACTTCAACTGGTGACTCTTAATTTAGTGTTTGTCTGTTTTTGTTTGTTTTTGTACAACCTTGTTTTTTTTTTTTTTTGGTTTGTTTGTTTGTTTGGGTGACCAATAATCTTATTAAAAGTACACTAATGCTTTTCTGTGCAACATGTTGTAACAAAATGTGACTTGAATATATTGTGAAATGGTAATGGTCAAATTGACCGTTATAATGAAATAAGTCACCAAAATACTGTCAAGCAAACACAAACTGTTCAACAACAACATTGTTATATCCCTGGACATGCATTATGACATGTAAAGCATAATGACCAAAAATAAATGATGTCTTAACGAATATCTTGTCTCAGAGCATTTTTGAAATCCTTCTCCAGTCATTTATCAAATGATCAAATGCCTAAAAGTTCATAACTGAGCATCAAAGTTTATTTAGAAGGTGCTTCCATGAAAAGAATTCTTTTCTGTCCTAAAACAGCTTAGATGTAGCTCAACACAACCCACCTCTCCACCTCTCACTGCAGCTGGATCACACCAGCTCCCTTGCTGCAACACTGAGCTGTCCACTAACTTCCCCATACACGTGACTTGGTGGCTTATACACGACAATGCAGAAAGTCTTCAGCGGATCCTGTGCAAATACAGATTGTTACAAAAGTCAATCTACCTTGATAGAGCATTTCATTTATTAGCAACTAACTAACTAACTAACTAACTAACTAACTAACTAACTAACTAACTAAGCTTTGAACCCATCAAGCTTTCCTACACACCACTGAATCAATCACTCAGCAGGGCTCATGGAAAACAAGGAAGGTTTCCACAGTAATTTGTGTCAGATTGAGTGAAAGATTAACCTGCTGCCAAAATATTCAAAAGAAATAATAACAGAAATCATAACAATACAGTAATGAGTAGAAGAATGACTTGTGAAGGACAGATATGCATATTAGCCCATGAGCAGAAATGAATGAAATAAGAAGATACATAGAAAATATATTGAGGAAGACTACCAAGTTATATAGTAAAAGGTCTGCGACTTATATAGCACCTTTTGACCTTCCTAGGTTTCACAAGGCTCTACAAAGCACACACACACACACACACACACACACACACACACTCACATGCAAGGAGCTCACCTGCCATCAGAGCCAACTTATTTTGCAAAAGGACACTTTGGCACATGCAGGGCATCAAACTGCCAACTCCGCGATTAGCGGACAACCTACTCAGCCATCGCCACCTTACAAATGTATGATCAGAATGTCTTGTCAGTGGTCTAATTATTCAGATACTTTATTTGCCTTAGTAAAAATATATTAACATGTGACATCTTTATATAATTATTTGTTATGCAGAATGACCCTTCAAGTTTGCTTTATTATTCCATATTAGATTATTGAATTATTGTCCATCCATCCAT
>NW_007577814.1:471928-483109 GCF_000690725.1 Stegastes partitus
ACTTGAGGGTTTAACTTCAATATTAATTTTGTTTGGTAAATTCTTTATGCAAATCTTATTTTTCTACTGGAAAAAGCAGCGGCTGAGTTTAGAAACCATGCAGTTGTGCTTATATGAACAAAAAGATGAAAAATACTCACAAAAACACACAAAACAGCTACAAAGAGAAACAAAATGACCAAAAGGAGACACAAAACAACTAGTGATGCACGATATTAAGATATTTGGCCGATACGATATCCAATATTAAGATTTCTGATATTGCCAATAAACGATGTTACCAATGTCAATATTCAGTTTTTGTTCACATGAAAAATGAGTATAAATAAGCACCGTGAGAACATGAAAACTATTCAAAAGAAGCCCAAATCAGATCACATAATCTTCTTTATTATGTAACAAAAGTAAAACATATTTTAACATATTTTAACATATTTAACGTTCAAGTCCAGGACCATTTAAGTATAAACATCTGTGAAATAGCAGCAATATCAAATGTAGAGACGAAGGAGCTAATGTTAGACAATCATCGGTTTTTCACATCGGCTAAATTTGTTAATCAAACCGATACCGATATATTGGAAAAAACACTAACATCGGCCGATTCTGATGTGGTCGCCAATATATCGTGCATCCCTAAAAACAACCACAAAATGACATCAGAGAAACACAAAAACAGTACAAAAGACACAAAAAGCACACAAAACGAAACCAAAAAGACACAAAAGAATCACAAAAAGACATAAAATGACCAAAAANGGACTAAGCTGCTTTACATTGTTGTAATTTAGTAGCGCATTTTCGTTAGAAATATGCAAATAATCATCAACTGACACCTATCGGATGTGCAGCTTGTGAAGTCCAAATTAGCAAAGCTTGTTAAAATAAAATCTTGGGAAATCCACACCCACCTAAAAGCAGCACTTGAGTCAACGTACTTAGTTATGACTAGTCATATATAGAAGCCGAGATGCATCATAAAATATGAATCTCTCCCCACATGATGGCCACTGGTTGCCTGCTTGGCAGCCAAAGTTTACAAATGCTACTCTACCATGCAAGTCTGAATGCGGGTGAGCTGGAAATAGTCTGGGTGTGGGATGAGGGACAGGGATGGTCCTTTCGCATGCAGCAGCTGTTTGATCTCCCTTGGTAGAGAGAGCGAGACGGTGGTTAGGTGAGGGGCCCGAGGGACAGAAAGCAGAGGAAGCTGGTTGAAAGAAACCGCTGGGGATTGCCATCTGAGGGTACTGCCATCCAGAGACGGTCTGCGGTGGCTGCATGAGGTGGGACAGACAGCAGCACAGATGCAGCGCTGCCTCTGGTCGACTCCACAAGCCGCACTCCAAAATTATCATACTTAAAGGAATATTTCACTTTGATATATTTCTGTTTGAGGGCTCACCTGCTACGCCATCAGTATGTCTGGGCACTTGTGTAGTGACAGAAGCAAGCAAAGCCAAGAAGAGCCTGGAGAGTTTGAGGAGGATGGAGAGGGTGATGATGGGGTACGTCATGGCTGTGAGGCACACTGGGGAGCAGCAAACCTCTCAACAACCTGACCAAGATGGACAAGCAGAAATAGAAATATTATGTGTAAAACACACCCTTCTTGTGGTGGCCGGAGCTGCAGTACACAGGGTTAAACTGGGTGCAAAGGAAATAGATGGTTTGAAATGAGCATGGGTACAGCTGTGGGCCGCTAAAAACACTCCAGAGAAGTTTTGCTGCAATCTCCTCCACTCTTAAAAAGATTCTGGTGTCTTTATGGGGTTTTTGGGGTTTCATGGAAGGAATCCCAACATGTCGATGGCGAGCGCAGGCATCTGTTAAGGTCTGTGTCGCAGTTGTTTGCTGTAGATACTAAACCTCTAGACGTCGTAAAAATGTTTTGTTTCTAACACTATCATTTATGGTGTAAAGCCAGAGGCTGTGTGATTGAATCAAACACAACTCGTCCCTGGATCTCATGACATAATTATGTTGCGGTTCCTTCCCAGAGTAAGTCCGTCATTTTCTTAAAAATACCAGAGAACAGCGAGCACATGTCACTTTGTGTTCTCTGCAAATTAGGCTGGTTTAGAGAGAAAAATGTGCTTGTGTTAATAACATACAATTTAGGATGTGCTGACAGGGGCCTCAAAGGGGGAAGTTCACCTGCTATTTTGTCATTACTTTTGCTCAGTGAATGAAGTCTAAATTTTATTGGAAAAGAAAAGAATGTGATATTTACTGCAGGAAAACAGCTGCATGTTTTCTCAACAGAGGCTGTGCAGTATTTTATCTTCCTGCTAGTAGAACTAAACTGTCTTCCAAAGCATTAGTGATTAGATTTTCTCTAAATGTGATTATAAATCTAAAACAAATATTGTGAGATTCCAACTCAGTGCGGATTTTAAGAAATGCTTTGATGAAAATGTCCGGATATTTTCCAGGGCACCACATGAGGGTGCTGTAACGCAAAGAATAAATCTGTATATGTCCATGCAGTTGTTGATCTCAGTCCCTAAAACAGGGGTGTCGAATCCTGCTCCTCGAGGGCCGCAATCCTGCATGTTTTAGATGTGTCCCTCTTCCAACACACCTGATTCAAATGATCAGGATCGTTATCAGGCTTCTGCAGAGCTTGATGATCAGCTGATCTATTGAATCCGGTGTGTTGGAAGAAGGAAACATCTAAAACATGCAGGACTGCGGCCCTCGAGGACCGGAGTTCGACACCCCTGACCTAAAACCTCACTTTCTCAGTTAATAGAAACTGATGAAGGGCAGCGGTGGTGTTTGATTTCTGCTAAACATTATGAATAAATGAGCTCAGAGTGCCAATTCACACTTCATTGCTTTATTCTTCAGCAGTACTCACAGAGATTAAACCGAACACCTTGATACCAGTTTGCAGTCATTGTTACATTCCATACTGCATAAAGTGAGCCTCATTATATACAAAAAAAACTGTTGTTTAAAAGACCGTATCTTCAACCACGAATCTGTGTGCTTTCTGGTGTCGATTTTTTAAAGTGGTGTTGTAGTCATCACAGCTTGATGCAAAATTTGCTTAAAACATCTCCCAATTTTATTCAATCTTACAAATGGTGAAAAACAAGAAAACTTCATTTACAATGGGTAATCTGTTAAAAACTTCAGTCATTTAGGTACATCTCAGTCATAAAACCAGTAATATCAAAGTCTATACAACGTGCATTACTACAGAGTTTGGAAATGGTGGAATCTAATGGAAAGTGATGAGCACCTATTGTTTTGACAGTTCACTAAATCTAGTTCATTCAAGGAATGGTTTGTGTCCACAGGAGCGTTGAGCTTAAAGAGTTGTAAACAACTGTGCACTGCAAAGACAACATTTAAGACTTGGATTAGGACTTTCCCTTTAAATATCACAATGTGTCAGATCTTGCAGACACAGCTTTAGCTGCTACATCCAATTGCCCAGCACCAAATACTTTTGATTAAATATATGTCAAATTCAGCAACGTGTTGACAGTCATGGTTTCATGTAGAAAAACATTCCCACTCACATTCGCACTTTCACACTCACCCATGTCACAAATGCAAGCACCAATGAGCAGTGAGGAAGCAGCACACTCTCCATTACACCTCCTGTCCATCACTGCCAGGGACATTGCAGTCATTATGGATGAGATGGTTGCAGAGTAGTAAACAAACACCAACAAAAAACAAAAATAAAAAAAATTAACAAAACAAAACAAAAAAAATCCCTGGTTTTAGACAAGTCCTCGCATTCCTTCAGACGGGCTACATCATCTCCTTCATTCCGGTGTCTCGTTCAGCAGGATTACTCGGCGGCAGCCTCTGGACTGGCTGCCGTCTCTGGCTCAGAAGGTGAAGCTTCAGCAGGTTTCTCCTCTCCATCGGCCGGTGCTGCTGCTGCCGCCGGTGCTGCTTCCTCGGCCTTCTCCTCCTCTGCCTTTGGCTCCTCAGCTGCAGCCTCCTTGGCTCCCTCCTCGCCAGCCTCGGCCGGTTTGGCCTCTTCAGTAGCTGCCTCCTCTGATGCCGCCTTCTCTCCTTCAGCTGGTTCTGCTGCTGCTGCTTCTCCTTCCTCTGCTGCCTCTTCAGACTCCTTCTTGGTCTTCTTGAAGGAGAAGCCGCTGAGCTTAAAGGAGGGTTTCTTGAAGGAAAAGCGCTTCTTCTTCTGCTTGCCGTCCTCGCTGGTGGATGGCGCGCCTTCCTCTGGCTTGGCAGCAGCATCTCCGTTTGTGGCAGCAGGTTCCTTCTCTCCGTTGGCCTCGGCGCCCTCTACTTTCTCGCCCTCTTCTTTGGGTGCTTCCTCGGTTGGAGTGCTTCCGTTGGCCTGCACATCGGCCTTGTTGGCTTCCTCTGCAGCTGGAGAAGCATCTCCGTTGGTCTTGGCATGACCATTCTCCTGGAAGAAATAAAAATGTAATTCTTAAACATGCAATTTCAAGAATTCATAGTCTGTACTTGTGCAATGTGGGCCAAACACTGGCCTGTATGTGGACATGTGTGTGCAAGATTACCCTGGACAATAACCCAGGATGATGTGATGTTTGATTAAATTCCCAGACTAGTTGTAACCAATAAGAAAATAGCCCTAAACCTGCAGCAACATCTGTTACTAGGAGAATGACGACAGATCTGTGGCTTTCAGCAGTAGGCTACTCGGTGAGACTGCAGTGCGACGCGCAGCCAGCAGGTGGCGTTCAGTGAGGCGTCAATGGAAACTACATAGGAATTTTTTCTCCCCCTTTTCTATTTTTTTTAAGGACCTGTGAAGTCAAACCAAAGTGCATTATTTTAATTCTTGCGGCATTCCTCTTGTGTCACGCTGATATTTTTTTTATTTTTTTAAATAACGTTTTGTTTTTGTGGTTTGTTTCTGCGCACCAAAAAAAAAAAAAAAAACGTGGCTCCTTTCTTGAACCTGGCAACAAAGGCGTGGTACCGTTTTTTAAAATGGCCATGCCACAGTGAGAGCGGCCACAAAAACCCCAGCTGCACACATTTCAACCGAATGAATTAAAAAAAAAAAGAGCAAATGTTTAGACAGTAAAACCTCAGAGCAGCTGTGAGATGTCTGAAATAAATCAACGAAAGCATGATTAGACCGAGCATGCATCTGGTTAGCTGTGCAGTTTCAAATGATTCATTTAAATCCAATTCATTTATCAATCTGCAGCTTTTGTATGAAAAAAAATGCTTAAATTTGGTGTAAATGGTTGCAAAAAAATATTGTTAAAACTGCAAAAAAATGAAGTGTCCAGTGAAAATGGGTACATGTGGCCACTTTCCCTGAATGCCGGTGAGCGTGGGGATGCGCTACAGGGAACATGGAGCACGCCATTGACGCAACACATTGCTCAAATTGAGGCGAAATTTCGTGCGAGCAATTAGGACTTAAATAATTAAACCCCCTCGTTTACCTGTCCGTTTGTCTTGGCTGCAACCGCTGCACCTTCTGCCGGCTTTTCCACCGCAGCCTCCTCTTTTCCAGCGGTTTTGGAGATTTGTGCTCCCATGCTTTTGTTCCAACAAAGGAACCCAACCGATCAAATGAATGAACAAAGACCGCAAGCTTCCTCTCCCCCTACAAAAAAAAATTTCAAACGCCTCCTCTCTTTGTGTTTCTTTCTTCTGCAAACCGAGGAATTAAAGGCGACCGCAGGAGAAAAAAAAGGAGGAGAAATGAGCTGTTGCGAGATTTGGGGGGGGAAAAAAACTGACCGGAGCGAAGGTGCGAAAGATTCTTGCAATTTTTTCCCGAGCGGAGTTTGTAAATGGAGAAATTGGCCCCGCCGCAAATGAGATGCGGAGTACAACGCCCCAGTCCGCTGATGAATGGGCGCCGGGGCCGTGACGTCACAGCCGGCCCGTCTCCGCCAATCAGAGCGCCGGAATCCGACGAGTGGGGAGGTCACGGGGTGGGGGGGCCGCGGACAATAGGAGAGGCACAACAACATGGCCTACAACTTGTTTTTGGAGTACACAGTCTGAGGTTTTAGGATTCATTCAGCTTCAGAATCTACACCCTGATTTAGATGGAGCTCAGCGGTGATGTGCTAAAAAAAAAACATCTGATAATCCTGAAATAAATAATCGATTTATTGATTCACAGGAGAACTATGAAAACATTTGTTTACATGCAGATGGCTACCACTGTGCACTGTTTGTTCATTCTCTGCACTGGGATAGAATTTGACTCACTCGTTCATTTTAAGTGTGTGATTATTGTTTTGTCTTGTGAAAAAAGTTTTGCAGAAATGTCACATTTAGCAGCAGGGTTGACCCTCTTTTTAATCAGCTCAGGATCTTAGTTTATTGTACAGACAATGAACAAAGTTCAATTTTATTTTCAAAATTTGTATATAGATGTATACAACTGAGGTACAGAAATGATCAGTTCAATATAGTTGATACGTAGCAGACGAATGTAAAATTGTGAAAAGAAAAACACAAATTTGTTATGCACCTTACACAATGATACAATCTTGAGCTGAATAAAAAGAGGGTCAGCTGCTAAATGTGACATTTAAAAAATAAAAATAAAAAAAATGAAATATTGCAGCGCATGCAGCTTCAATACATTATTTTATTTTTTTGTTGTTTGCTTTTTTTATCCTGTGGTTGCATGTTTGCTTGTTTTTGCGGCTTCATCACTTATAATTAAGCTCCAACTGACCATGTTTTTCATTGTCAATAATATGTCAGTTATTTTCTGAGGTAATCAATCAGTTGTTTGGTCGATGAAATGTCTTAAAATGGGAAAAAAATATTGATCCGTGGTTGCCCAAGTCTAAGATTACATCTTCAAATCTGTTGTTTTGGCTACAACCCAAAAACATTCATCTTATTGTCAGAAAACAGAAAATATCCAACCTTATGAAGATGCAGTCAGAGAATGTAAATGTCTTTTTCTTAAAAAATTGCCCAGCCTGAATGATCAGTTTTCAAAATAGTTGGCGATGAATTTAACAGTTGACAAATAATCGATTAATTGTTGCAGCTTTACTCTTCATGCATGTTTGTGTCATGTGTCAGCAGCACAATATTTTTATGTTTCCAGTACCTTGGTTTATAGTGCAAAATAAAATCTAAAAAAAAACATATTTTTTATAACTAATATATATATATAACTAATCCAATAATACACCAAATAATATGCCATGATATAGTGGATAACATATTTCTGTAGTGTGTAAAATACAGTTTAGCTTATGTATGTGCTTTACAGTTAAATGTACTCAGTACACAAAGCTGGAACAAATAGGGCATAGAAAGCTGTTTATCACAACTTTTGAATTAATATATGCATGAATCAAAACAACAGATTGATTTGGGTGGAGAAAGCACAGCTCAGCTGGTCTCATGTTGTGTCACCAGGACACCCTCCTGACATATGCCCACTCAGTAAACAGACGTCCCCTGGAACTATAAGCCCCTGCGCCCACAACTTCCCTCATCCCTCTTCTTGCATAATAGTGTCTTGTCTGCTTGTTGCAGCTGGAGCATCCCAGTGACCCAGATATAATGAGAGTTTATGGCTCTGTGCTGCTGCTGCTCCGGCAGCCTGCAGTGCTCCGACTCCACCACCAGCCACAAGTCTCCTCTCTCTGCCATCACTGCATGACCCACATCTCCATGGTTACCGGTCCAAAATGGCTGCGAGGGAGAAGCTGCACGTTTGCTGATGAGGGCTTTAGATCGTGCCTCCTGGTTGTGGAGAAGTAGGGTGAGAGTGAGTTCAAGACAACACACAGAGCAGTTTGAGGATTAGGGTGACTTCTTCCACCCTCCCTCAGCAGCTAACTAGGCCACGTTCATTGTTGTCATATTCTGATTACATGCAAAGCTCTAATTGTTGTGGTGCGCTGCCATGAATATGTAAACTTTGGAACAAAGCCAGTAGGGCACGGAGAGTCCTCAAATAAACAAAAAGGCTACTAGTTTTTAGGTTAATATTGTTCTTTTTTTTTTTTTAATTGACCACACTTTTCTTTTTTTATTAGCCTCTAAAATAACTGGGCTGTTCACGTGCAGTAAATGTAAATCTCTACAAAATAATAAAGAAGTGGGTTTAGAGCAAACATCTATAAAAAGTTACATATATTCTAATTTTCCATTTGTTTATATAGATATTTTTAAATTCTATTTTGGAATTATAGTTACACAAGTTTTGGTTTTTTTTTGTGTACTGTATGTTGTTTACTTTGTATATTTTATACATTTTTGCACACTGGATATTTCCCACGCTGTATTTTGAACATTGCATTTTACAAATATTTTTATTACCTTAATTCATATCTGCAGTTGGTTTTAGCACTTCCTTGAGTAGTTTTTGTGCCAGAAATGTGATCAATAAAGTAAAAATCTAATAAATAGGCTATATTAAATGACTTGCCTGCTACTGTGGAGAATAGCCAAAACAATTTGAGATTTTACATATACAAGCACGAACCATTTTAAGATGAATTTCCAGTTAGAAATTTGCCCAAGAAATTTATTTTGAAGCAGAATTTGACCCAAAACCTGAAGTGGCCAGTCCAGTCAAGCTTTCTTAAGGAGTATGCACTAACTGAACAGATTTGCAGATGACTTAGAAGTGTGCTGAGGCTCAGTAAGTTCAGCATTACCTCAGATTCAGGTCAATCAGATTTGTCTTCATTTGTTCCACATAAAAAAAATGTCCAAAATGTCATATATAGGCTGAAACTGTTGGACCATGAACTGATGTTTCAACTGACAGGAAATTATTTAAAAATCTTGATAATTTGCTATTCCTTTCAAGCCAGTGGTCAAATAAAACTACATTTAGTTGTACCAGCTTTTCACCGTTAGGATTTGCATCGTCTCTCAGTTTTAAGTCATTGTTATTCAGATATATTTAAAGTTTGGTTCGTTGACATTTGAAGTTGGCGCTTTGCACTCTGGGAAGCTGTACAGAAACTGATCAGTCTAAATGAAAATGGTAGTTAGTTGCAGCACATATGCTATAAAACATCAAGTGAGTCCACCTGATGGACCTTTGACGGCAGAGTCGCTAGTTTGGGTCCTTAGTTAAGCAAGTCACCGAACTCTAAATGGCCACCACTGCATGTGCACAACAAAGATCTGGCTTATTTTGAACATGAATGATGTAAAACCGATGGTCCCCGTTACACTGCATTTGACTTTGAATGATTTTGAAACAGTGCAATTAATAAATCACAAAGGCTCTTTTAGGATATACAATGTGTGGCTGATAAAAGCGGAGTCTAATGCTTTAATTCAGTTTTATTCAATTCAGCAGAAACTTGCAGGGGTTGCGTTTGCTGCTCTTTGATCAATGTGAACTATGGTTTAATCACACACACTGTTTGACTGACACAAGTCCAGTCTCGTTGTTTAACAGCCATATTTTTTATATTTAGCACCACATCAGAGCCAAGATTTAAACTGTCACATCAGTAGTTTTTCAAATTCATTCCTTCTTTTGTGACAGTCCCACTTTGGGCATCTAATCGCTCCATCACAAGCTTTAAATTCACTACATGGTGAATATTGACCTGAAACCTGACTTTTATAGAATATATCACATTATATCCCCAAATCATTGAGTCCTACTCTTAAGTAACTTCTTAACTTCTCATTCGGACAAGCTTTACTAGCTGCTGACCCGAAGGAATGTTCAGTGAATTAAGGTCAGAGGTCAGCATTGTGATTCATTCTTACATTCCTGAACAGGTTTAAATCAGCTCTCATAAAGTATCTAAAAGCTCTTCATTCTTATTTCAGTAAGGATTGTTTGTGCTAATTCTTGCAGTACACGTTTCATTTTACAGCCACACATCCTTCTCTGTGGGGGAATTTTTGCTGATGTTTCAAAGCTGCAGAAGGAAAACAGGTTTTTCCAATTTCGGTTGCGTTTGACTATTTGTTTTGTAAATGAAACGACTCTGTCTAGTCGTTATTCGTGTTCCATGTGGCTTTAAATTCCAACAAAAGAAGCTCAGCAGGTGATTTCATGTATTATCAGCCCTTCAGGTAGGGAGGGAACTCCTGCACACGTACCCTCATGGGAAACTGTTGACAACACAAAGGACTGGACTGGAAAAAAACACACCCAAATGACTGTTTATCAGTTCTTTTGGCTGTTTTTGACTTTAGAGCCTCGTTCATCTGTTTTTATGTGAAAAAAAAAAATGCCCCCAAAACTGTTTCTTACTCACATTTCTAGAGCAAACATGACACCACGCAGACAGCACTGCACGACTGGAACAAAAACAGACTATTTGCCAACCTTGCCCTGTTTTTCAGTCACTCCAAAGACGAGGAGGTGTCCCCGTTCCTCGTCGTAGCCTCCCATTGGAGGAAAGTGGTGTCAATCAGAGCTGTGGGTCCGTGTGGATCCGCATCAGCCGTGCGCAATAACAGCTGCGTCAAGACAGCCGCACGCAAACGGGAAGACAAACCAGCTTGTTCCATTCACAATAAAAGCAGAGAAGTTGTAATCGTTCATCTGCTGCGCTCATCATAGGGCTGATGTTAATGGTGTGGAGGAGTTATCAAGAATTAAAGACAACAAATCAGCTTTGGTTCATCTTTCTTTTCACACTGGTTCTGACTTATTTGCATTGGCTTACAGCTGAATATAAATGGAGTTTAAAATTCCACAGTTTGCTTATAAAGCCATGAATAGTTTTGACCCCTTAAACCAGGGGTGGGCAGTCCTGGTCCTCGAGGGCTACAGTCCTGCATGTTTTAGATGTTTCCTTCTTCCAACACACCTGATTCAAATGATCAGCTCATCATCAAGCTCTGCAGAAGCCTGATAACGATCCTGATCATTTGAATCAGGTGTGTTGGAAGAGTGAAGCATCTAAAACATGCAGGACTGTGGCCCTCGAGGACCAGGATTGGACACCCCTGCCTTAGATCATCATCACAGCGACTCCTCTGGTTCCCCCATTCACGCCTCGAAACCAAAGGTGACAGGACTTCTTTAGTTATTGCGTCCAGGCTCTAGATCCTGTCCTACTACTGGTAATTTCATGTCACAAATAAAGGCCCACTTTTATTTCCCCCCTTTGCTACTAGCAGCTTTACTCTTAGTCCACTCTTAGTTTTCTTTTTATCAGCCTGCTGTTTTGTATTGATCTGTTTTAGTCTTTCAGTCTTCTGCTATGTTTGTTCAGTCTCTTTTTTGTTCCA
>NW_007577814.1:486138-493920 GCF_000690725.1 Stegastes partitus
AAGAGACAGTAAAACCCTTTCAGTTAAATGAAATGGTACAAACGATAAGACACAAAAATACCACAGAGATGGAAAAATGACCACAAAGAGGAAAAAAAACGCACAAAAAGACCACAAAGAGAAACAGAACCACCAGAATGAAGTCACCTGCGTCGTGCTTCAGTGTGTGCAGCTCTTTTTTTTATTTTTTTTTATTTTGAGGAAACATGTCTTTTATTTTGAAACTGTCAAACAGAAGCTGCGCGCGTCGCCGTCTCCAGCTCGACAGTCTCCACCGTCATCATCTGTACACACGGCGGCGACAGGAGCTCCTGAATCGGCAGGGACGGCCGCTCTCCCACCGCTACCCTCCTGGCTGCGTGTGTGTGCACGAAGAAAAGGAGTCTGACAGAGAGCGGAGCAAAACATCTGCGAATTCACCGCTTCCACCGAAACGTCCCTCTGGAAACCTCCGATGGATTAGTCTGATTTGTCTGCGGTAAGCACGCTCTTTTCTCCGCTGTTGAATATCAATCGGTGCACCCGCCTTGTCCCCTATTTTTTTTTTTTTTTTGCGCCGTGGAGATGAATTCATCTCCAGAGAGAGAGAGAGAGGGATACATAACACGGATTTGCCAGTCGCTCTTTCTGCAGGTGTAGCTGCGTGTGATTGACGGATAACTTCGCCTCCTGGAAGTGCAGAAGCTGCCAGAGAAGGGAGTCTGATGGTCTGGAGGATGTTTTGCAGGGAGAGGGGGGCTCTGGTGTTGCAGCAGCAGCAGCAGCAGCAGCAGTAGGATGGATGCGCTGCAGAACAGAGCTGACCACTGAGGCCACACATCATAAAAAAAAAAGAAAGAAAGGCCACGACGAGCCGCAGACAGCCTCTATCGATTCAGCCAACAAAATAATGATCATAGCTGTGAGCTGATTGCATTGCCACGCTGCTAAATAACCAATTAAAGCTGTCTTAATCGGGTTTATCTGATGTGTCTGGAGGTGCAGCCATCCATCTTGTAGGCAAACACTGGGGGGGTGGGGGGTGTATGTGTGTGTTATGTATGTATGTGTGTTGTGTGTAGCTGGGAGCAAACCTCATGTGCAGCAACTTAGGCAATAGTTGCAGTGTGTTAGTTGGTTCTCTCAGCATCCTGATGCTCTGAGTCGTCTGGCTGTCCCTGAATGACTGCAAAAAATTTGCTGTGCGTGATGTGCATCAAGTTTGAATGGAAGGAGGTGCATGCTGTGGTTGGTGGAGCCATGCAGTGGTCGCCTCAGGCCCGTCTCTGTCCACATACAGCTGCATGTGAGACATACGGGCACCTGAACTGTATGAGCAAAGTGTGTTGATCACAAGATGTCTAGTAAGTGGTTTGTTTTCGTGTCAGTCGACAGACGTCAAGAAGCAAACACGGCCGAACAATGAATCCGTTTCAGTTTTAGAGAACGCAATTAGCAAATAGCAAAAGCTGCAGGTTGTTGTATGTGTCATGCAGGGTGTCTGGTCCAGGGTTTGAGCTGTTGAGTCGGTGCTTTTACAGATATGTCACGTGTCAAAGCTCTACACAGTGAGCTCGACTTTAAGAAATGAGACCACAAATCAAATCGCAATGTCTGCCACAAAAATCGCAATTAGATATTTCCCAAAATTTGTCACACCCAGCTGCAAGTAGTGATTATTTTCATTTTGTGCTGCAACGATTAGTCAATCAGCAACTCTTTTATTAGTGGATTAATCGTGATTCCACTTTTAAAGATGGTTCCAGCTTCTCAAATGTGATAATTTGCTTCTTCTCTTTTTTCCCAACATGATGGAAAACTTTGCATTCTGGGTCAGACAGCTAAAAACATCAACTCTGGGACATTGCAATGGACGTCCTTCATTGTTTTGTGATGTTTCATTGACTCATTGAAGCAGCAATCTGCTGATCCTTTACTCCGCTAATTGACTACACTTGTGGTTCATAAAATGTCAGAATATTCTGATAAATATCCACCCCGGTTTCCTCTAAAACAATTAATTGAATAATCTAAATGGAAATGGTCCTTAGTTGCAGTACAATCTTATACATCAAAGATGTTCAGATTACAACAGTGAAAAAGCAGCAGATTCTCACACTGGAAACACAACCACAACAGAGTTTTGTCTTTTTGCTTCTATAATAACTTGAACAATTTACTCTTTCACGATCTACTAATTCACTAATGGTTCCAGCTCTGCAAACAGCACTTGTGCGCTGCTCATGCTTTGCACTTTCCATCAACTCAAGTGTGTTTTCAGTTCAACTCGAACCCTTCCAGCCTCCACCGCTGTGGACCCACACACATCATTATTTCCAGTGGATTCTTGCATTGACCGTTGCCCTCCGCTGGCACCACATTTGGAAAGAACCATTTGAAACCCCTCAGTTTGGACTGACAGGCAGAATCTGGAAAAGAAACATTATTTTTCTTCAGATTTTGCCCTTTTCTCCCGTTTTGAAAAGCGTACGAGACACAAACCTGGATGCTCACAATGGGCTCAGTGATTTAACAACATGACTCAACAAACTCGACTGCGAACGTTGTGACACTGAAACACAGTTAGGCTTAAACCCACACGTACGTACTGTATGAAGCTCAGCTGCGGGTTTTATAACTCGCTCTGTTCATTCAGTGCACGAAGAATGCTTTGAAAGCTTCAACACTGCGTTACATTGTGCTCATAATCTTGTAGCAGAGTGAAATGTGCCCATTGTCTCGTTGTTGATACACTGAATGAACTCAGTTGTCTGACACAAGCAAATGTTGTAACTATTCAGAGAATGGCAGCCATAAGGAGGAGATTGTCAGCGTTGTACGCAATCCAGCCAACTTAGCAGTGGGCTTTATGTGCATTCGAAATGGCACAGAAATGAAAATGATCCTCGTTTGGTTTTGCCTTTTGTTGAATGAACAGAAAGTTGAATATTTCGGAGTTGAATAAGGTCGCTGTGATGCCAGTGGGAGGGATGTGGGAAGTTTGACCTTGTTTTGTGCCATGTCAATGATCTGGGTGTGAAGGGACCCCACTCTTCAAATTAAACAGGGCCGTCCTGTTAAAAGGCGAATCGCAAAACCGTTGTATTCTGGGGAGATTTTGTAAGTTCACGGAAGTTAAATAATGAAGATATTCCCAGATTGAATGACCAGATTAGCACAGTTAATCAGTCAAATTTCAAAACCACTTCTTTTTCTTTCCCTTATTTTTTGCCTCATTAGTACAAAACAGAATAGTATTAGACGAGCTTGTTACCATTAAAGAGTGTTTCCATTTAACATTTAACTATTAATGAATCTGATGATGAGCAGAAAACAAGAAACAACTAATTATAGTCAAAGATGGTTCAGCTTGTGAGTATTTTCTGCTTTTCTCTGCCACTTATGATATTAAAATGAGTGTTTTGCAGTTTTGATCCAAATTATTAAATAAAACAAGAAATGTAATTGTTAAAATAGGCTTTTAATTTTTTTTTAGGACATTTGATAAACAAAAGTGGTTAATTAATCAATCTTGTTACATGAATTGGCAGTTAAAGCAATAATTAAACTCACTGTTGGCTGCAGCCATCGTAATACGTATATATACACACATATATGTAAAAGAAGACTTTATTAATTAACAGAGGGGGAAATTGGGTTTACAGCGTTACAAGAAAGCGATAAAGAGCCCTGTGAAATAATAGACACATCGAAGTAAAACGAATGACGTTTAGCTAAAGTTAAGATTCATAATTAGCTTTAATTGACTGATCAGTTGTTTAGTTGTTAAAATATCCTTCAGTAGTGATAAAAATACAAAATGCTGCAGAATTAAGGATTAAGACGACATTTTCATACTTCTGCTTTCTGCAATCACAGATATTTGAATTTACAGTCACATACAGCTGCAAAAATCGTCAAATCTTCCCATTTTAAAGGCTGCAAACACTAAATGTTTATCATTTTTGGCTGAAGAACAACTTAAACAGTTTCTGTCTGTTGATGAATCCATTAGTGGTCTTACGGTTTCGACTGTGCAGCGAATTGAAACCAGTGTTCAAACTGTTCAAACACAAACTCAAACTGCACATACGTGTGTTTTTCAGGCCTGACTGACTGTCTGCTGTTTAATCCATCGGCTACGCTGTGTGACCCTGACACGTCTGTCCTTTTAATTTAGTATATTGATCGCAGCTTTACTATAAATGACCCAGTATCTCATTATGGCTTCCAGCGCTGCGAGTGTTATTATAGATGATTAACACTTGTGCCCGTACAGCTTCAAAATAAAGGTTGTCATTTTGGCAAATTAATTTCCAGTGGAGCCCAGTGGTTGAGGCTTATACAGCAGCACTGACTGTTGCTGTGTGTTCAGGTTGTATCGACTCCTTCATCTGTCTTCGTTCTACAGCTGATTTGAAGGAAACTCGCAGCAGAAAAGAGTATTCAGCAGATCAAACTGAGGAGTTTTACTGTGATAGCCTTGGCTGTCTGTTGTTTTTGTGTGAAAGTCAAGTCCTCCCACTCTTTAATCAGCTCCTGCCTTTCGCTATTAACTCTTTCAGCACATGGCTGCAGTTCCGTCCCCCGTAGGACCCTCTTTATCACGCCATTGTGGTCCTCTCCGAGGCAAGCTGTTCATTTGGGTCTGAAAATAGCGTGATGATTGTTCTCGCAGAGGCTGAGGTGGTCATGCGATACCCAGGCTGTGCCACGGAAAGGAACGAGCCCCGGGGCTGCGATGCCATCATCTGCTTTTTTTTCTTTTTAGGGGTAAAAGTTGCAGGTCGGACGCTGAGAGGAGAAACATCTCTGTCATGGCGAAACGCAGGGAGCACGCCGACCCCAAAATCATTAGATTGCGTGGGTTCGTCTTGACATTTTGATATGATACATAGTGTTGACTCATGCGTATAATTGAATAACAGGAAAGTCGCCTCTTGGATCTGAAAGGCTGTGATGAATGCTTGTGAAACTCTGATTATATTACTGTGAAAATAGGAGAAGTCTGCCTGTTGCTGCTGAATCCACTTGATAAATGGAAATGACTGTTTATCTCCTGTAGGGAAAGTTGTTATTTCCTGATGTCCAGTCACAACAAGGGTGCACAGACATGATTCATAATCCAAACATATGCATGAGAACAATGCAGATGGCCCTCGATTGCATGTAGCAGAATGGCTACAGATATGTAAAAGCAACAGCACTCTGTGGCCTTTCCACTTGAAAAGCAGGAAGATTTCTCTAATCCCTGCAGGCAGCACGACGACATGAGATCTCCCCTCATTTACTGTGATCCCTCCAGGAGTGCTATTTCAATCACTGCAGTTAAAGAGAAAATCCACCAGAAAACAGACATTGCCTGTTTTATTCCAGTCCAGTTAGTGTTTTCATGCTCAAATCAAGGCTGGACTGGAAACCTATAAACTTATTTAGCTTCAACTTGTTTGTGCATATCGTTTTGTTTCAACCAAGGGATGCACAGTTTTGTATTTTTGCTGATATCAGATATATGCAGATATTTTCCAACTTGTTACGACCATTGCTGATGTGTGCTTGTGCATATTATTTCCACTTTTTCACCCCGACAGGCGTTATCTGCCCATCAATGTTCATTTTGGGCCGATGCCATTATTTCATTTTAAAGCCTTTGTCGGTCGATACCAATGATCACGCATCGCTAGCTTTTTCTTTTTTTTTAGCCTCATGTCTTTACTCTGGAAAGTAAACTGGTTCTGCTGTGTGTTGAAGGGCTGCAGCTAAACTGTAAAGTGTAAAGAAAATACTCTAAATCCCCATTACAATATCCAACATCCCATGTTTTCCTCATCATGTTGTGTCCAACCAAGAAACAAAACCAGTAAATCCTAATGTTTTACGAGCTGGAACTGGTGAAATATGCATATTTCTCCCTTCATAATGAATTTATCATTCATCAGAATTGTTCCCTCTAAATGGAAATTGTACCCCAAGCATGTGCTTTACAGGATTTTTCAAATTAAATATATCTGCTGCACTGCAGAGAGTGGTGCTGTAAATACCAGAAGATTGGAAGATGTAAATATAAATGTCAGAGAAGATTATTTGATATCTTCTGGATTACTGGAGGAGCAGCAGCCCTCCTTCTTGTGTTTCTGTCTGTGGTCTTTGGGTTGGAGCTTATTCTGTAATGCTGCTGCTGGACTTGTTCCTTCTTCTGGGTATTTTATGTGGTTTTATTGGCAGTAATGAATCACAGCGATCTCTTTCTCTCTGCAGCGGCTCCCTTCTTATGTTAGTTAAGCAGAGTGGCGCAAATGCCGTATAACGTGGAGATATAATGAAATCCTGCACGCAGGAAGTGAATGCAGCAGTCTGCAGACATACGTTTGTGTTTCAGAATCCCTCCAGGTGATTTTGGGGGCTGCAGGTAACACAGCGGTGATTTATACCTGTCATCCGTGTTGCAAAGTGCTTATTTCCTATTATTAGGGCCTGCTGACAGGGAGGACAGCCAAAGATTTAAAAGATTACACAGCAGTGGTGGTAAAGGGAATTTACTCAACTGTTTTGAGGCANTAGTTTTCTTTTTATCAGCCTGCTGTTTTGTATTGATCTGTTTTAGTCTTTCAGTCTTCTGCTATGTTTGTTCAGTCTCTTTTTTGTTCCAAGACTTCCAGTTACGGATCAAAAGGTTGAGCTTTAAAGAAAGGCCCTTAACTCTCTCTGCTCTAGGGGCACCGTGGTGTGGCTGACCCTGCACAGATTCCTAATAAGCTTGGATATGTGAAAAAAGAACATTTTCTCTTGCATTGCTAATAAAATATATAAAATGGATAAATATTTCTGTTACTGGACCTGTACAGACCTGATCTGCAGCTGCTGTCTCGCTGATTGGTTTGGTGTTTATGATGTTTTGTTTATTGTCTGTTCATCTCTTCTACCTTTTTTTCTCTCCCCTTTAGCCTCGTCCTAACCGGTTGGTCGAGGCAGATGGCCGCCCTCCCTGAGCCTGGATCTGCTGGAGGCCTTGTTCTGTTACAAGGGAGTCCTTCCTCTTCTGTGTCACTAATATCCATCCATCATCTATACACCGCTTAATCCTCACCAGGGTCACGGGGGGTGCTGGAGTCTATCCCAGCTGACTCAGGGTGAAGGCAGGGGACACCCTGGACAGGTAACCAGTCTATCACAGGGCTACACTTCGATACAGACAAACAAGCACGCTCACATTCACACCTACGGACAATTTATAATCACCAATTAACCTCAACATGTTTTTGGACCTCGTGGGAGAACCGGTGACCTTCTTGCTGTGAGGCAGTAATGCTAACCACCGCTCCACCTTGCAGCCCTCGCTAACATAAAAAAGAAAAAAAAAGAAAATCAAAATAACATAGAGAACACAAAATCACACACATAAAAATGAAAATAAAAACAAAGATTGCACATAGAAAATCGTGGGATTTCTTGGACTTCGTTTTTTTTTTTTTTTAATGTATATATTAATTTTTTTTTTTTTTTCACTTAGCAAGGTTAGTCTATAAATTAATAATCCTGTCTAATCTAAGCCTCAGTATGTATCATAGCCAAGTAAAGTTGCATTTTATAAAATGTTTTGTAGGGTTTTAGTTCTTAGTACTTAAATAAATTTATGCCTTAACTAACACTTGAGGGTTTAACTTCAATATTAATTTTGTTTGGTAAATTCTTTATGCAAATCTTATTTTTCTACTGGAAAAAGCAGCGGCTGAGTTTAGAAACCATGCAGTTGTGCTTATATGAACAAAAAGATGAAAAATACTCACAAAAACACACAAAACA